>NW_028321366.1:0-60081 GCF_062004578.1 Staurois parvus | reverse complement strand
TGCTTTCTATTTCTCTGCACAGTACAGAGAGGTGCGCAATTCAGCCAGTGTGCAGCTTCCGGGACAGACCAGAGTGATTCTGATTGGTCAGTGCCTGTACGGTGAACGGCTGTGGTCTGTCCTAGAAGCGTGGCACAGAAAAGAGGAAGAAGAGAGGGGATTTCAAATCCCCGGACCGCTGGACGGGCTGTGTGGGCATTAACAGCTCATCAACCCCGGACATAAGTACATTGGGGACTGGTGGGGGAGGGTATACGGTGTTGGGTATTATTATACAGGATTTATATTATTATTATTATTATACAGGATTTATATTATTATTATTATTATACAGGATTTATATTATTATTATTATTATACAGGATTTATATATTATTATTATTATTATACAGGATTTATATTATTATTATTATTATACAGGATTTATATTATTATTATTATACAGGATTTATATTATTATTATTATTATTATACAGGATTTATATTATTATTATTATTATTATTATTATACAGGATTTATATTATTATTATTATTATACAGGATTTATATTATTATTATTATACAGGATTTATATTATTATTATTATTATACAGGATTTATATTATTATTATTATTATACAGGATTTATATATTATTATTATTATTATTATACAGGATTTATATTATTATTATTATTATTATTATTATTATTATTATACAGGATTTATATTATTATTATTATTATTATACAGGATTTATATATTATTATTATTATTATACAGGATTTATATTATTATTATTATTATTATACAGGATTTATATTATTATTATTATTATTATACAGGATTTATATATTATTATTATTATTATTATACAGGATTTATATTATTATTATTATACAGGATTTATATTATTATTATTATTATACAGGATTTATATATTATTATTATACAGGATTTATATTATTATTATTATACAGGATTTATATTATTATTATTATTATACAGGATTTATATATTATTATTATACAGGATTTATATTATTATTATTATTATTATACAGGATTTATATTATTATTATTATTATACAGGATTTATATATTATTATTATACAGGATTTATATTATTATTATTATACAGGATTTATATTATTATTATTATTATTATACAGGATTTATATTATTATTATTATTATTATACAGGATTTATATAGCGCCAACAGTTTGCTCAGCGCTTTACAATATAACGGGAGACAATACAGCAACAATACAGTTCAATACAAGAGGGATAGGAGGGCCCTGATCCTGGGAGCTTACAGTCTAAGAGGGAGGGGCTAGTGGTACAAAAGGTAGTAACTGTGGGGAATGGACTGATAGGAGGAATAGAAGAATCAGCTGAGGGCAGGATAGGCTTCCCTGAAGAGATCGGTTTTCAGAGATCGCCTAAAAGTGAACAGAGTAGGCGATAGTCTGATAGATTGGGGTAGAGAGTTCCAGAGGATGGGGGAGGCTCTGGAGAAGTCCTGGTTGGTTCACCTTTCCATTTTTTCTGTATACTTTGGAAATGAATAAAGATGCCGGTATTGATGTCGTTATTTTGGATGGATTGTTTACAAGGATGTAGAAAGCAAAGCTCTTTGCGCTCTTCCTTTATGGAAACCGGGAAGTATTGCATGTCTGCGTGCTTTCAGTTCCACGGGGCTCCCTAGAACGGAGGATTTTTAGATTGCGCCTTTTATTTTTTCGTTTGCATTCTACCATCTGCCGGTTTGGGTGGCGCATTTAATCCTGTAGGATATAAAGGTGGTTTATGAGCTTCCCCGGTGGAGGGGCCGGGAGGACGGTGTCAGATTTTGACCCTTTTTTTTAAAAGGCCAGAACACCTCTGGGCACCTTGAGACGCATTTTCCTGCGACGTTTTATTGTCGCCGGTCACCAGCCTTGCCAGCAGTTCACGTGAACGGGGTGACCGGCCACTCCTCTGGTTCGGGGCCAAAGCTGAGGTCCCCCCGTTTTTCAGAGACCTGAGAGGTTAAACTGGGCTAAGTGAAGGGGAGCTTTGTCCCCCCCCCCCCATTGGCTTTGGGGCGACCCCTCCCAAATAAAAAGTATAATTGGCTTTGGTTCTCGGTGCAGCGAAGGCTCCACAAACAGCAGCCATGTAGTGGATACAGAGCATTGCTGTACGCTGCCGAGGGGGGTATAGAATGCCCCTCTGTGTCTTGGGACGCCCCCCCCCTCCCCTCCCCCGGCCCCCCCCTCTTCTTCTTCTTCTCTCCAGGCTGTGTTTATTTAACTTCAGGAACAGAGAGGTGTGTGTAAAGCTGAGCGAGGAGGAGGGAGCTAATTCCCCCAATTTGATACACCTTGTAAATGCAGCGGAGTCTGCTCTGGGCAGCCTGACTTCCTCCAAGTCATTAGTGTCATTAGAAGAGGGGAGCCGCGGGGCGCACAATGAGCCCTGTGTCTGCACGGCGGGGGCAGAAAGAACCATTCACAGCAACACACCTCATCAAACCTCACAATCCGCACACTATACACCTCCACCATTATCTGAAAACATAGCGCCTTGCACCGACCTTCCTACATGCGAGCGAAACCGTCCTACTCCCGGCTCCTCGTGCGTCCAACACGCTCATTAGAACACCAGGATGTCCACAAAATTGATGGCGGCTTTTCAGAGGGGCATGGCTGTCACGGTGGCTAAATGGTCAGCTCTTCTGCCTGGCAGTAACAGGGTCGTTGGTTCGTATCCCAGCCACACCTGCCTGGAGTTTGCATGTTCTCCCTGTGCCTGTGTGGGTTTCCTATGGTTCCTCCCACATTTTTCCTGAAAATTTGTGTTCAATAAACAGTTGCGCAAATATCCCGTGACATTAAAAATGATTACCTATCACCTTTTTATTCTACGGGGCCTCTGCTTTCAGTAAACATATCATTTTCTGGGGGTTTAAAGTGGAGCTCCACCCGAAAGGGGAAGGGGCAGCACAGTGGCTGAGTGATTAGCTCTTCCACCTGGCAGTACTCGGGTCGTTGGTTCGAATCCCAACCACGGCACCACCTGCCTGGAGTTTGCATGTTTTCCTTGTGCCTGCGTGGGTTTCCTCCGACACTCCAAAGACATGCTGGTAGGTGAATTGGCTCCTGTCTACATTGTCCCTAGTATGTGTATGTATGAATGTGAGTTAGGGACCTTAGATTGTACGCTCCTTGAGGGTTAGGGACTGATGTGAATGTACAATATATATGTAAAGTGGCACCACCTGCCTGAAGTTTCCATGTTCTCCCTGTGCCTGCGTGGGTTTCCTCCGGGTACTCCAGTTTCCTCCCACAATCCAAAGACATGCTGGTAGGTGAATTGGCTCCTGTCTAAATTGTCCCTAGTATGTGTATGTATGAATGTGAGTTAGGGACCTTAGATTGTACGCTCCTCAGGGGCGGGGACTGATGTGAATGTACAATATATATGTAAAGTGGCACCACCTGCCTGGAGTTTGCATGTTCTCCCTGTGCCTATGTGGGTTTCCTCTGGGTACTCCGGTTTCCTCCGACACTCCAAAGACATGCTGGTAGGTTAATTGGCTCCTGTCTAAATTGTCCCTAGTATGTGTATGTATGAATGTGAGTTAGGGACCTTAGATTGTACGCCCCTTGAGGGTTAGGGACCTTAGATTGTACGCCCCTTGAGGGTTAGGGACCTTAGATTGTACGCCCCTTGAGGGTTAGGGACTGATGTGAATTTACAATATATATGTAAAGCGCGGCGTATATTGTAATAATAATTAAAACATGAGGAGGTCCACAAAAACGATGGCGGCTTCATTCTGCGGCTTTTCAGAGGGGCATATCTGTCACGGTGGCTAAATGGTCAGCACTTCCGCCTGGCAGTAACAGGGTCGTTGGTTCGTATCCCAGCCACACCTGCCTGGAGTTTGCATGTTCTCCCTGTGCCTGTGTGGGTTTCCTACGGGTACTCCAGTTTCCTCCCACGTTTTTCCTGAAAATTTGTGTTCAATAAACAGTTGCGCAAATATCCCGTGACATAAAAATGATTACCTATCACTTTATTCTACGGGGCCTCTGCTTTCAGTAAACATATTTTCTGGGGGTTTAAAGTGGAGCTCCACCCAAAAGGAGAAGGGGCAGCACAGTGGCTAAATGGTTAGCACTTCCGCCTGGCAGTACTCGGGTCGTTGGTTCGAATCCCAACCACAGCACCACCTGCCTGGAGTTTGCATGTTCTCCCTGCGCCTGCGTGGGTTTCCTCCGGGTACTCTGGTTTCCTCTCACACTCCAAAGACATGCTGGGAGGTCAGTTGGCTCCTGTCTAAATTGTCCCTAGTATGTGTATGTATGAATGTGGGTTAGGGACCTTAGATTGTACGCCCCTTGAGGGTTAGGGACCTTAGATTGTACACCCCTTGAGGGTTAGATACTGATGTGAATGTACAATATATATGTAAAGTGGCACCACCTGCCTGGAGTTTGCATGTTCTCCCTGTGCCTGCGTGGATTTCCTCCGGGTACTCTGGATTCCTCTCACACTCCAAAGACATGCTGGTAGGTGAATTGGATCCTGTCTACATTGTCCCTAGTATGTGTATGTATGAATGTGGGTTAGGGACCTTAGATTGTACGCTCCTCGGGGGCGGGGACTGATGTGAATGTACAATATATATGTAAAGCGCGGCGTAAATTGACGGCGCTATAGAAGTACCTGATATTAAAAATAAATGCCTATACTGTTTAATACATTGTCTCACCCTGCTTTGCACATGCTCTGTTGATGACTATATTTTGCCATTGCTGAAAATCTAGAGGCCGATCTGCTGGCAGCCTAAAAATGTACTGCTGCTCAGGGGCTCTGGGCCTCAGCAAAATGGCAGCCTACATAAAGAAGAAACAGGAGCAAACCTGGTAAACACTGTGGGTGTGCCAGCTCAGGGAAAGGAGCTTGTCACGGCTCTGCATATCCTAGATTGTAAGCTCCCAGGATCAGGGCCCTCCTATCCCTCTTGTATTGAACTGTATTGTTGCTGTATTGTCTCCCGTTATATTGTAAAGCGCTGAGCAAACTGTTGGCGCCATAAATCCTGTATAATAATAATAATATAAATCCTGTATAATAATAATAATAATATAAATCCTGTATAATAATAATAATATAAATCCTGTATAATAATAATAATAATATAAATCCTGTATAATAATAATAATACTGGCAGAAGGAAGTCCCGATCGCTGCACTCCGGAGAAACCTGATGGTCATACAGGTAAAAGCAGCCTCAGCTTAGCACCATCCAGGCCTCACTCCAAGGACAGGACGAAACGCGTCGGGGACATAAACTTGATGGAACTAGGTGGAGACTGCTTTTTCCTTTATGATCATCGGGTTTCTCTGGAGTGCGGCGACTGGGGGAGGAAGGAGTTCTATATTGCTGGAAGTCCTCCAGCCAGGAAATTAGGTATCTGACTTGCTGAAGAAAAGCATAAACAGAGCGCAGTCTCTTCCTGCATTACCGTGGTGAAACACAAGTTTATTAAAAAGCATAAAAGTGCATACTCACAAACCATAGGGGTTTAAAACAGAGATAAAGAGTCAGTGGTGACGGTCCAAAGTGACGGGAGACCCTTGACGAGGTAGTCTGACGTGTTTCGGGAGACGTACTCCCTTCTTCAGAGCTAAAATATAGGCCTGCTCCTCCTCCTTGCTGCAGTGCTGTTCCTGATTCCTTTCACATGTGTGGTTTGTCTGTGCTCACCTATCTGACTTGCTGCAGCTTCTAACGAGAAGCTCACAGTGTGCAGCGAAATCAGAGTAAGCACTTTCGGTACAGGAGGAGTGCCTGCACAACCGGTGAATGCAACCGTACGGGTATTGCTGCTTTAGTTTATATTGAACGCCATTCATAGGATGTATTAACCACTTGCCTACCAGGCACTTATACCCCCTTCCTTACCAGGCCAATTTTCAGCTTTCAGCGCTGCCGCACTTTGATTGACAATTGCGCGGCCATGCAACATTGTACCCATATGAAATTTTGATAATTTTTTTCTCACAAATAGAGCTTTCTTTTGGTGGTATTTACTCCCCGCTGGGCGCTTTACTTTTTGCGCTATAAAAAAAAATGCAAAAAATTTGAAAAAAAAAAAAAAGTTTCTTTGTTTCTATTATAAAATTTTTCAAACAGGTATTTTTTCTCCTTCACTGATGTGCGTTGATGAGGCAGCACTGATGGGCACTGATAGGCGGCACTGATGGGCACTGATAGGCGGCACTAAAGGGCACTGATAGGCAGTACTAATGAGGTGGCACGGATAGGCGGCACTGATAGACAGCACTAATGAGGTGTCACGGATAGGCGGCACTAATATGCAGCACTGATAGGCGGCACTGATAGGTGACACTGATGATGGGTACTGATAGACGGCACTGACTGGCATCACTGCTGGGCACTGACTGGCGGCACTGACTGGCACAACCCCTGGGCACTGACTGGTGGCACTGACTGGCAGCACTGCTGGGCTGCACTGGTGGGTGGCACTGGTGGGCAGCACTGGTGGGTGGGCACAGGTGGGTGGCACTGGTGGGCACAGGTGGGTGGGCACAGGTGGGTGGCACTGCTGGGCACAGGTAGGTGGCACTTCTGGGCACAGGTGTGTGACACTGCAGAGTGGCACAGGTGGGTGCACTGCTGGGCACAGGTGGGCGGAGCTAGTGGGCGCACTGCTGGGCACAGGTGTGCGGAACTTGCGGGTGGCACTGCTGGGCACCGATCATCAGGGCACTGATCATCAGTGCCCTGATGATCAGTGCCGATCCCCGCTCTGACAACTGCCGGTTCTCGGCAGTACTTTCCTCACGATCTGACAGTGTGAGGAAAGTGCAGCCGAGAACCGGCACTTGCATTTCCCTCTGATCAGCGTGTCATTGGACACCGCTCATCAAGTGGTAAAAGGCCGCTGTGATTGGCCTTTTACCACATCACGTGATCAGCTGTGTCCGTAGGAGATCGCCGGGTGCGCGCCCCCTGGGGCGTGCAGGAGAGCGCGTTCTGGGAGGACGTCATATGACGTCTACTCAGAACTGGCCGGCCGCAGTGAAGCCGTCATTCGGCTATCTGCGGTCGGCAGGTAGTTAAATAAATGTGATAATGTAATCCAGGGCTTAAAATTTCGAGTCTAGACCTACTAGCCAGGCACAAACCTTACTCTCCACCAGTTGCCCCACCCAACCTTGCCTAGGTCCGCCTCCAACCCCACCCCCACCCTACCCCCAACCACACCCCCTTAAAGCTTATGAAATTACATTTTTCTTTAGAATAGAGAGTCCAAAATATAAAACTGTATACAGTAATGTATATCCCATCTCCCCCCGTACTCCATTATAGTGATGTGATATGTTGTATACAGTACTTACTCCTCGAGTCCCCCGTGGCGGTGGAGAGGGTGTCTCCTCTCAGCGGAGGAGAGCGGACCTCCCCTGCACCTGTCCCCTCAGCAGCGTTGCCGAAGAAGCCAGAAATCGGAAGTTGGAAACCGGAACTCGACTTCACAATGAGGCTTGGAGCGCAGCCGCTCCTTCATCTGTGCTCGCCGCTAAAGAATTCCTCCTCGCATTTGTGAGCGGGCGATCGGCTTTTTCAAGCCCTGATGTAATCAACACCTATTTTATCGCGCCAAATGCAACTTGTATGTGAAGGAGCTGCCACTATATACAAACCAAAAAAAACTTTTTTTGTAAAAGTAAAATTCCAAATTAGTAAAGTGTTTAAAATGGCGCTGAATAAACAATAATAAATACAATAATGAAAAAATATAATAATGAAAAATATATATCGTGACTACCCATAAAACTTAATAGTGATAACACAAACTTATAAAGAGTCCATGATCACTGTCATAAAAAACAATAGAAAAAATAAAAAGTGATGGACAGTCCATGACAAAGTGTAGCAAAGTATTATTATTATTATTATTATACAGGATTTATGGCACCAACGGTTTGCTCAGCGCTTTACATTATAATGGGAGACAATACAGTAACAATACAGTTCAATACAAGAGGGATAGGAGGGCCCTGATCCTGGGAGCTTACAATCTAGGAGGGAGGGGTGAGTGATACAATAGTTAAAACTGTGGGTGATGGAGTGGTTGGAAGCGTAGAGGATTCCAGTATTAGCAGAGGGCGGGATAGGCTTCCCTGATAGGTTTTTAATGATCGCCTAAAGGTAAGTAGAGTAGGTGATAGTCTGATAGATTGGGGTAGGGAGTTCCAGAGAAGTAATCCAAAGTCCATAAAATTAACCCCTAGGAGTAAGTCAGAAGTGACGAAACGCATCAGGGCGTGACAGTGCAGCGACCGGAAGTGACGTGGATCGTGACCGAAAGTGACGCAACAGCGTCTATTACCAACAAAGCGGAGGTGGTGAGAGCACCTGGTCTATGTTCACTTCAGGCTCTCAAAGGATATATTGTTCAGGTTTGTTTTATTGATTTTTCTTGTGCGTAAGGTCCAATCACTTTATTAAAGGATCTGTTTGATCATACTACACCATTGGAGCGTGTTTTGTTTGTTTTACATGGTCAATTTGGATGTAGTGGAATCTTTATCTCGAGTGATCTATAATCCATCTCTAAATGGGAAATATGTCCCAGGAAGCTTGTTGGCCAACCACGAGAGTGGAAGGCAAATATTTGTGGTGAGTTTCCATCCACGTGGGGGAATCCTATGGAGCACTTTGTTTTCAGTCTGCTTCACATGGTGATAGAAGATTTCATTTTATGGACTTTGGATTACTTTTCTACACTTTTTTCACGGACTGTCCATCAATGTTTATTTTTTTTGTTACAGTTATCACAGACTATTTATAAGTTTTTGTGTTATCACTATTACCCCCCCGGCGGTATTCCCGAGTGTAGCTCGGGGTAAAGTTTCAGTTACAGAAGTGGTAACCCCCCCCCAGCTACACTCAGGCTTACCATGCGGCGTTGCTCTGGGATCTCTTCTTCACTTACCTTGTCCTGCACTCCCGCGATGTCCCTCCTGCAGTGTCCCCTGTAATGTCCTTCTGGGTTCCGTCCCCTGTGACGCCGGGATGTACGGGGGGCGGAACTGGCGGGAAATTTAAAAGTTGTAAAAGTGACATTCATTAAATTCATTTAAAATCACATAGTATTACATTACTGTATCTAACCAGGGGCGGACTGACCATTCGAGCACTCAGGCATTGCCTGAGGGCCCGGGGTCAGTAGGGGGCCCCATGAGATGCCCCTGGTACCTTTCATGAGCTTTTTTGGGTATGGTTTGAGTGTAAGTGAAGACAGAGGGGCCCCATGATCCCCCTACTGCCCGGGGGCCCCAAGAGTTGTCAGTCCGCCCCTGTATCAAACCATTTCACATACATTGTGTCCCGAGTGCTTTGTCCGGCGCCCTGCCTGCATTTTTACTGTTCTTTCTGCCTGGAAACTGAGAAACGTCCATGGCGTCCAAAAAGCGTCCCTTTAGGTCAGACGCGGTTTTAGACCGGCTAGAGAACAGCGATAGTAAATCAGAACCACTTGCAGAATTGAGTGATAACACTGTTCAACAAATTTTTATTTTTTGCCAGTTTTGGAAACAAAAGGATCCATTTCTTAATGAATTTCACATTCTGAGTTCAAATATAACAATGAAATTTGTCAATTGGCTCTAGTTTTTCTGTAAACGGAAAGTTTTCTACTATAGGCGCAATGACTACATAATGCACAATAATTATATAGATAGATGTCTTTCCACAAATATAAAGCAAGTGATATGACTACATAACAAAGCCTAAATGGCATAATATATTGCATAGGATTACCAAGAAAAATTATAGCCATAAGCTAAGTTGAATCATTTTAATACTTAGGATTCTCACTAGTTTTGTCTTCAGTTTGTGTCGGTTTTGCTTCTCTTGGCTTTTCTCTTGTATTCGAGGAAAGGGCTATCTCTTACAACTGCACGTGACTACACGCTTCAGGTTCTTCCTCACTTGACTCAACCACGAAGGATTCTGGTGCTTTAGGAATTGGTAGCCCCTCTCCATGAGGAACTGGACGTATTGCCGATGGAATATTTGGATAGTGCACAGATAACTTTTTCTTCTTATTTAGCCCTTTTACAATTGGGGGCACCATACAAAAGTAACAATTACTAACATGATCTGTTGGCTCTCTCCAAATCATTGGCACAGCGAAAGGCATAGATGCCTTTTTTCCATTCAACCATTGCTCCAGTGCCGTCCCACAAGAATTGCAGCATATATGTGGTGCCCAGCTCTTGTCCTGGTCTCCTATCTTGCAGCCAAAATACAAGTTGTAGGCTTTCTTAATCATTCCTGTTATCCTCCTTTTTTGTGAGATAAAAGTTATTTCACCGCAGATATAGCAGAAATTATCTGCTTTATTCACACAAGTTCGAGGCATTACTGAGTAGCCTATATAAGCAGAAAACGAAATGTAAAGACGAACTCCAATCAGCTACAGATACTGCAGCTTTTATGCAGTGAAGTGATGCAATTAAAGGCTAATATTGCATCATCTCAGTATACAGGACATTTTCTATTGGTCACCAGTATCAATTGCGCAATATGCAGCTGAAGTTGCATCATAATTTTGAATGGCTTACGTCATTAGATGGGTGAATATATCATGGAAACTAGAGCCAATCAACATTTTTTAGGGTCATTTTCATTTTCAGCACCCCAAAATTATGTAAGATTAGCTAATTTTATGCCCAAAACTTTTTACCTGTTGAACAGTATAATGATTGGTGGGGGAAATTCCTCATCAGACACTGAAAACGATTCTGCGACTGAGCTCAGCGATGTGCGAACTTGGCGTTATATTTCACATTTCAGTGTTTTTGGTTTGATTATATTATTGAATTAAATTATTATATTATTTTTTATGATTATTTATTAAATTATAATTTTTGATTTCGTGTTTCAAGTTTTATCCTCCCCGGGATGTTTAGTAGACTCTTGTTCAGACAGATTTCAGTGAGTTATTCCTAAGAATTACAGGCCTACAATACAAAAAAATACATATTTCCAAGCAAAATAATGTACCGCTTTGAGCACAGAAATACTGACATCATCAGACCGCTAGGGAGGCTACGTATTATGGGTATTCACGATATATATATTTTTTTTATTATACTTTTTTATTATTGTATTTATTATTGATTATTCGGCGCCATTCATAGGATAGCCAGCCATCTCCCTGTGTTGCTGATCACTAGATTTAGAAGGCCAGGACACGTGCAGCCTCATCAGCGGCCATCAGTGCAGCCTCATCAGCGGCCATCAGTGCAGCCTCATCAGCGGCCATCAGTGCAAACTCATCAGCGGCCATCAGTGCAGCCTTTTTAGCGGCCATCAGTGCAGCCTCATCAGTGCCCATCAGTGCAGCCTTATTAGCGCCCATCAGTGCAGCCTCATGAGCGCCCATCAGTGCAAACTCATCAGCGGCCATCAGTGCAAACTCATCAGCGGCCATCAGTGTAGCCTCATCAGTGCCCATCAGTGCAGCCTTATTAGCGGCCATCAGTGCAGCCTCATCAGTGCCCATCAGTGCAGCCTTATTAGCGCCCATCAGTGCCCATCAGTGCAGCCTCATCAGCGGCCATCAGTGCAGCCTCATCAGCGGCCATCAGTGCAGCCTCATCAGCGGCCATCAGTGCAGCCTCATCAGCGGCCATCAGTGCAAACTCATCAGCGGCCATCAGTGCAGCCTTTTTAGCGGCCATCAGTGCAAACTCATCAGTGCCCATCAGTGCAGCCTTATTAGCGCCCATCAGTGCAGCCTCATGAGCGCCCATCAGTGCAAACTCATCAGCGGCCATCAGTGCAAACTCATCAGCGGCCATCAGTGCAAACTCCTCAGCGGCCATCAGTGTAGCCTCATCAGTGCCCATCAGTGCAGCCTTATTAGCGGCCATCAGTGCAGCCTCATCAGTGCCCATCAGTGCAGCCTTATTAGCGCCCATCAGTGCCCATCAGTGCAAACTCATCAGCGCCCATCAGTGCAGCCTCATGAGCGCCCATCAGTTACTTGCGAAATGTATTCGTTAGATGGTATCGCATGTTTTTGTGAACATTGCTGCTTTCCTTGTTTTTTGCAGTGAAGAACACCCCAATGCGGCTGAGTATTCAGGCGGAGCACAGAGGCAGCGCAGAGTCCAGAGGAAAGCAGAGCATAGAGCGGGACCAGGCCTGTGCTGAGCCGGGATCAGCGCCTGAGGATGGTGAGAACACAACACGTGCGGCTCCTCAAGAACAAGAGCTTGCGCTGGTGTCCGCACCTCTCTGACTGTCTGCTCTTTCCATACAGAAACATCGGACGGGGAGATGATATTCGAGAATGGTCACTTCGCTCTAGACAAAGTCAGGTTTGTATTCTCAGTTCCATGTAATTCATTGTATACATTCAATGGACTTGTGTTCTCCTCCTGAATCATAAAGGCGGCTTTCATTATAGGTACAAGACTTACGCATAGCTGTATGTAAGGCGTGTGCATCACATACAAATCTGTGCATTCATACACACGTGTATATGAAACGAGAGCGAATCTGTGGATAATTCGGTCCCCCCCCCCCCCCCAACTTAACCATTTCAAGTCCGGACACTTTCACCCCCTTCCAGCCCAGGACAATTTTCAGCTTCCAGCGCTGTCACACTTTGAATGACAATTGCGCGGTCATGCCCCGGCTCAAAGCCCTGGCTCTTTACCAATCACAGCTGATCATGCGTAAACAAATGCCATTTATCGCCGTTTCCTTTCCTCAATGCTGTCACAACGTGAGGAAAGGAAAGCCGATAACTGGCTGTCCTGTGACAGAGTACATTTACACTGATTATCAGTACAGCCTTATCAGTGCCAATCAGTGTCCCATCAGTGCAGCTCAACAGAGGCCATCAGTGCTCATCAATGCAGCCTCATCAGCAGCCATCAGTGCAGCCTCATCAGCGGCCATCAGTGCAGCCTCATCAGCGGCCATCAGTGCAGCCTCATCAGGGGCAATCGGTGCAGCCTCATCGGGGGCAATCAGTGCAGCCTCATCAGGGGCCATCAGTGCAGCCTCATCAGGGGCCATCAGTGCAGCCTTATCAGGGGCCATCAGTGCAGCCTTATTAGCGGCCATCAGTGCAGCCTTATTAGCGGCCATCAGTGCAGCCTTATTAGCGGCCATCAGTGCAGCCTTATTAGCGCCCATCAGTGCAGCCTCATCAGCAGCCATCAGTGCAGCCTCATCAGCGGCCATCAGTGCAGCCTTATTAGCGGCCATCAGTGCAGCCTCATCAGCGGCCATCAGTGCAGCCTCAACAGTGGCCATCAGTGCAGCCTTATTAGTGGCCATCAGTGCAGCCTCATCAGCGCCCATCAGTGCATCCTCATCAGCGCCCATCAGTGCATCCTCATCAGCGCCCATCAGTGCATCCTCATCAGCGCCCATCAGTGCATCCTCATCAGCGCCCATCAGTGCAGCCTCATCAGCGCCCATCAGCGCCCATCAGTGCAGCCTCATCAGCGCCCATCAGTGCAGCCTCATCAGCGCCCATCAGTGCAGCCTCATCAGCGCCCATCAGTGCAGCCTCATCAGCGCCCATCAGTGCAGCCTCATCAGCGGCCATCAGTGCAGCCTCATCAGCGGCCATCAGTGCAGCCTTATTAGCGGCCATCAGTGCAAACTCATCAGTGCCCATCAGTGCAGCCTCATGAGCGCCCATCAGTGCAGCCTCATCAGCGCAGCCTCATGAGCGCCCATCAGTGCAGCCTCATGAGCACCCATCAGTGCAGCCTCATGAGCGGCCATCAGTGCAGCCTCATGAGCGGCCATCAGTGCAGCCTCATGAGCGGCCATCAGTGCAGCCTCATGAGCGGCCATCAGTGCAGCCTCATGAGCGCCCATCAGTGCAGCCTCATGAGCGCCCATCAGTGTAGCCTCATGAGCGCCCATCTTTGCAGCCTCATCAGCGCCCATCTTTGCAGCCTCATCAGCGCCCATCTTTGCAGCCTCATCAGCGCCCATCAGTGCAGCCTCATCAGCGCCCATCAGTGCAGCCTCATCAGCGGCCAGCAGTGCAGCCTCATCAGTGCCCATCAGTGCAGCCTTATTAGCGGCCATCAGTGCAGCCTCATCAGCGCCCATCAGTGCAGCCTCATGAGCGCCCATCAGTGCAGCCTCATGAGCGCCCATCAGTGCAGCCTCATCAGCGCCCATCTTTGCAGCCTCATCAGCGCCCATCTTTGCAGCCTCATCAGCGCCCATCAGTGCAGCCTCATCAGCGCCCATCAGTGCAGCCTCATCAGCGGCCAGCAGTGCAGCCTCATCAGTGCCCATCAGTGCAGCCTTATTAGCAGCCATCAGTGCAGCCTCATCAGCGCCCATCAGTGCAGCCTCATCAGCGGCCAGCAGTGCAGCCTCATCAGTGCCCATCAGTGCAGCCTTATTAGCGCCCATCAGTGTAGCCTCATCAGCGCCCATCTTTGCAGCCTCATCAGCGCCCATCTTTGCAGCCTCATCAGCGCCCATCAGTGCAGCCTCATCAGCGCCCATCAGTGCAGCCTCATCAGCGCCCATCAGTGCAGCCTCATCAGCGCCCATCAGTGCAGCCTCATCAGCGGCCAGCAGTGCAGCCTCATCAGTGCCCATCAGTGAAGTAGAAAAATCACTTATTTGCAAAATTTTATAGAAACAAAGAAAAAGGTTTTTTTTTTTTTTCAACATATTCAGTTTTTTTTGTTTAGCAAAAAAGTGAGTGCTGATTAAAGACCACCAAAAGAAAGCTCTGTCTGTAAAAAAAAAAAAAAGATAAAAATTTCATTTGGGCAGAGCGTTGCATGACCGTGTAATTGTCGTTCAAAGTGCGACAGCGCTGAAAGCCTAAAATTGGCCTGGACAGGAAGGGGGTGAAAGTGCCCGGAAGGCAAGTGGTTAAAGAGACATTTATGGGGCAATAAATGTGGAGTTAGGCTTTAAATATGAGATGTTTCTCTCCTTCTTTCTGCACGCCGCGTCCCTCGTTCTCAGCTCACATGTTGTCTTCTCTCATTTCACACCGCTCTGTAGAATGTCTTGGTGAATTCTGTCTCCGAGGTGCTAGTGCCTCGGGTCATTGTTCCCTTCACCCCGCTTCCAGAATTCTCCCCGGACACATGCTGAGCGCACACAAAGCGCCACACCTCAATTCTCAGGAAGAATTCCGCTATGGAAGATACACTGGCCTTTGTGTTCAGGGCTTATCTGTTTTTTAATGTATATTGGGGGGGGGGTGCCCAAACGTAAAAATCTTGGGAGCTGCATTCAGATACGGTGGGGAGCTACAGTGAGTGTGAATGAGCTCTGAAAATTCTGTGTTCAGTTAAAGGATAAATTCACCTTTTTAGAAAAATAAATGAAAAAGAAATAAATGCACATTTTTTTGCAGGTAAAACAATGTGCATTTATTATTTTTGTCCGCAGGAGCCTGGAAAGCATTGCACCAGCGATTAGCAGATCACTGATGCCATGCAGGTCTGTCATTTAGATCGGTCATTATATCCGCTTGTCCGTACGGGATGTATGAGCAAGTAAATATACTGACAGGAAGAATGGATGAACTATCTGTCAGGGCAGGGCTGCGGAACGGACAGGTAGGCCTAGTGGCAGGGTAACGCACTGGCTGACGACAACCACCACCAACAGATCGAAGTCCCTCAGGGCGCGGAGTCTAAGTCCCAGGCTGCCCTTCACCAGGGCCCCTGATGGTGGGGATGGACTTGACGCAGCCAGGAACCAGGTCGCCGCCCCCGAGACACCCCGGCTGCGGTAATGGCTGCCGCCAATGGCGTGTAGCTGGTAAGAACGACAATAGCGTAGTCAGGCAGGCCGGGTCCACAACAACGGGACAAAACGGTACAGAACAGTAGACAGAGAATCACAGGTCACGGGCCGGGTTCAGCAACGGAAGGTCAGATCGAAGGAAAACACAGAGAATGGTCTTAGTCACAAGCCGAGTCAGATACCAGAAGAGTCACGAGAGTATACACAGAGCTGTAGCAAGACAAAGACACAAGTGCAAAGAGCATGTGCGGATCACAGGCTTATATGTACTCAGCCACACCCCTCTGGGGGATGCACCTCAGAGACCTGAAGGCATAAAAGATTCCCACCATGCACAGCAGAAATCCAAGATGGATGCCAGCACATGGAGTAACATAACCTCTGGGAAAAGGTAGGACCTTGACACTATCATGGCGCTTCACAGCGTTGTGGTAGTTCATTCAGGACTACAAGCTGACAGCCGCTAAGGCTGTGGGGACTTGTAGTCTCTCAGTCGCAGATGACTGTGAATGAGTGACGAGACCGTCTGGGCGGAGCCCCTCATGACCGCGTTTTTAAAAACTTGACAGCTAACATAGGGGGGAAAAGATCTTCATAGCGGGGATGGGGGATGGGTGGTCTGATCGTAACATTTTACACCCTGAATATAGAGTTGCCCATGAAGCAAGTAAATATAATCTTTTTTTATTTAAAGAGAAGTATTCTTTAATATCACATTAAAGCAGGACATCACCCAAAAAAGGGGAAGTTTTGCTTTTCCACCTCCTCCCCTCCTTTAACTTTTGTGCATTTTTTGGGGGGGGGGTAGCAGATACTTAGTTTTGATAGGTACCTGCTTCCACACTCCCGAGCCGGGCTGTGTGCGTGCATTGACAGACACAGCTCCAGTAAGCCACGCCCCTGCTCCATTCTCAAAAAAGTTTGACTAACAGCAGCAGGAGTGATACCAGGAAGTGATGAGTGCCGAAACAGTGCTGGAACAGGGACAGGATCCAGGTAAATGTTTATGGAGGGGGCAGGGGGGTTGCTAGAAAAAATAGTTGGGCATTTTTTACCTGAATGTAGAGAGTGCCTTCAGGTAAAAAAAAGTTTAGATATTAGAACTCCCGTTAACATGGAGAAGCCATGTATCTGGGAAACCTCATTGCCAAGTATTTAGGGAGATACTGTGTTCCTTGAGTATTTGAAGAAAATGTTGTTGGATGTGTGAAATTCTAGCAATGGTGACTTCAGTCTTTCCTTTTTAATATTCATACTTTATTCCACATTTATCTGCACAGGGATTGCAACTCTCATCCTCAAAATGCAGAAAACAACTCTTCGTCAGTCAAAGGCCAGAATGGCTCCAGCGACATCACTGTACTGGGTAAGTGAGGTTGGTAAAAACTACAGACTAGTGTGGGCCGCACACTTTGCAATGTACCTGTACAAACTACTGAACTTGTGTATCATGGGACACCGAGAAAATACATTAACCACTTCCCGTCCGGCCATGTATATAAACGGATGGGCGGGAGCAGTGCAGGGGCGGGTGGGCGTTTATAAATGTCCTCCCCACTCCCTGCTTGAGCACGCAGCACTGCGATCCGGTGCCCGCTGTGACCGGAGGACACAGCGGGAACACCGATCCTTGTACGAGACCTCTGATTGGCCAATCAGTGATCACATGAGTAGTAAGCAAGATGTCACTTCTGACATCATTGCTTACTACGTGTGAATTCTGTGAATGATCACAGAGGTCACATGGTACAGGTCCATTCACAACAGCCTTGTACCATGTGACAAGCTGTGACCAATCACAGCTCACACAGTATTTCTCAATGGCTGCAAGAATGCAGCCAGAGAGAAGGAGAAATAATTGCTTTTACAGCCTTTATGGGTGTAAAAGCAATCAGTGTAAAAAAAGAAAAAAAAAATCTTCATCACCCCCCACAAGTAGTACAGGTCACTATGGTGACAGTGTACTGCTAGGGTGACAGTATGTAAAAAAAAACATAAATGATAATATAAAATAACAATGTAAAAAAAAATTTAGAAAAATTATAATTTCCACTTCCGCTGGGGACCGCTGCGATTGGAAGCAGAAGTTGTCTTCTGGGACACGTGACAGAACCTGAAGGCTTAGTTCACATCTATGCGGGTGGTGCAGCTGCAGATCCGCACGAAAATCCGCACAGAGGAATGCAGACCTGCTGGCGGGTGTCATTAGTGCAGGCTGCATTTTCAGAAGAAGTGCAGGGAATTCTTCCCTGCATGTCACGGGGCACAAGAGTCCATTCAAATGATTGAGTTCTCGTGTCCACGCAAAACATAGCCCGCACGGCCACATATATGTGAACCAGGGATTAGTATGGCTTTAGACATACCATTGAATATACAAGTGGTGCTCGCTGTTTAGAGACCTGGCGGGTGACACAAGAAGGGCAAAGCAGAAAGAAGAAATAGAGGTGTCACCCGTTTAGCCCTGCAGTTGGGCAAAGGTTTGTGTGAACTACGAGACTGGCTGAACTGAATTATGCAGGCCATAGACGGGGCATTTATCGGACGTTTTTTCGTCCGATAAACGAAACATCGTTCGTTAAACCAACGTAACCACCAATGATTACGAAAATCGGCCGACCGAGTCGTAAAAATCATGACATAACAGGAAATGATGTCATTTTTGACCTTTCAGACCCTCCCCCACTCTACAGAGAGCCTGACGGAACGAACATCACAATCGTTTCGTGCACACGAAAAATCTGTAAATCTTGTATGAAAATGCCCGGCAACATCTCAACATCTCAAAAAGAAAAATTGCCATAACGGCGCTTGGCTTGGTAGCACTGGAGGAGCAAAAAAAGAAAAAAAAAAGGGAAGAGCAGAGTATGGTCCAAAGACTAGCCGCTTCAACGCGCCATGTTTTCCCACATGAACCTGCTGTTAGATTTAAAAGAAAACAATCCTGACGATTACAAGAACTATTTAACCGCCTTCCGCCCGCCATATAGTACAATGACAGGCGCAAGGTGGTTCTCTCGTTCTGATAGGACGTCATATGACGTCCTTCCATTCTCAGCGCGCAGCGCGGCGATCGCCGGTGCGCTGTGTCCCTTGGACACAGCGGATCACGAAAAGAGCCAAAGATGTCGGCTCGGTCATGTGATCAGCTGTGTCCAATCACAGCTGATCACATGTAAACACGGAAATGCCGGTTATTGGCATTTCTCTCGTCTCAAGCTGTCACTGATCATGAGGGCACTGATGATCAGTGTGGCCCCAGAAGTGCCACCTGTCAGTGTCCATCAGTGCCTTGTGTCAGTGCTCGTCAGTGCCACGTGCCAGTGCCTATCAGTGCCAAATCAATGCCACATATCAGTGCCCATCTGAGCTGCCTTTCAATGTCACCCATCAGTGCCAGTCAGTGCCACCTATCAGTGCGCATCAGTGCCCGCCTATCAGTGCCAGTCAGTGCCGCCTATTAGCGCCATTCTGTGCTGCCTATCAGTGCTGCCTATCAGTGTCATGTATCAGTGCTGCCTTTCAGTGCCCATCAGTGATGCCTGTCAATGCCCATCAGAGCAACCTACCAGTGCCTCCTCATCAGTGCCCATCAGTGCCACCTATCAGTGTCCATCAGTGCAGCCTCATTAGCGCACATCAGTGAAGGAGAAAAATCACTTATTTACAAAACTGTATAACAAAAACTAAAAAAAAATGTTTTTTTTTCAAAATTTTCAGTGGTTTTTGGTTTGTTTAGGAAAAAATAAAAACCCCTGAGGTGATTAAATGCCACCAAAATAAAGCTCTATCTGTCTCAAAAAAACAATAAAAATGTCATATGGGTACAGTGTTGCATGACCGCGCAATTGTCATTCAAAGTGTGATAGTGCTGAAAGCTGAAAATTGGCCTGGGCAGGAAGGGGGTAGAAGTGCCCTGTAGACAGGAAGGGGGTAGAAGTGTCCGGTAGGCAGGAAGGGGGTAGAAGTGTCCGGTAGGCAGGAAGGGGGTAGAAGTGCCCGGTAGGCAGGAAGGAGGTAGAAGTGTCCTGTAGGCAGGAAGGGGGTAGAAGTGTCCTGTAGGCAGGAAGGGGGTAGAAGTGTCCGGTAGGCAGGAAGGGGGTAGAAGTGCCCTGTAGGCAGGAAGGGGGTAGAAGTGCCCTGTAGGCAGGAAGGGGGTAGAAGTGCCCTGTAGGCAGGAAGGGGGTAGAAGTGTCCGGGAGGCAGGAAGGGGGTAGAAGTGTCCGGTAGGCAGGAAGGGGGTAGAAGTGCCCTGTAGGCAGGAAGGGGGTAGAAGTGTCCTGTAGGCAGGAAGGGGGTAGAAGTGCCCGGGAGGCAGGAAGGGGGTAGAAGTGCCCGGGAGGCAGGAAGGGGGTACAAGTGCCCTGTAGGCAGGAAGGGGGTACAAGTGCCCTGTAGGCAGGAAGGGGGTACAAGTGCCCTGTAGGCAGGAAGGGGGTACAAGTGCCCTGTAGGCAGGAAGGGGGTAGAAGTGCCTTGTAGGCAGGAAGGGGGTAGAAGTGCCTTGTAGGCGAGGTGTTAAGAATGTCACAGCAGTCGTTGGAGCTCCTCCTAAACACGGTTGGACCACACATCAAGAAGACACTCTTGCATGCGCAAATCCATCAGCGCTGAGGAAAGGCTCATAGCAACCCTCCATTACCTAGCTTCTAACTTCTTTTCCTTCCAGGTCTCAGCTCATGCGCATATTCTTTTCGGAAAAACGATCGTACGATTTGACCATCATTGCTGCGAAAATCGGTCATTTTTCACGAATTTTCCAACATCCAAAAGAGGAGAAATCGTGAAAAACGGCCGACGATATTAACCCACTAATAGTGTGAAAATCGGCTGATTATTCATGCGGCCGAAAAATCAGTCGATTTTTGACCCGTCTATGGCCGGCATTATTCGTTCTTTGACATTTTTTGTAGCTCAGCCGTGTTTTTGCTCTTTGTTCCTCTTTTAAGTTTATTTTTTGAAGCAACTGTTCCAAGAACATTCTAGAGATGTGTGAAGATAATATCTTCAGAGGTCAAGAATTACTTCTTACAAAAAAATTGACTTATTGTGTTTATTGTTGTCTATTTTTTATAATTGCAGTGAACGGTGATCATTCCCACACACCCGCGACCATCGATGTGATCTCTTCAGGCGGCACCTTACCCACTAGTGTAACCAATTCTACGCCGTCTCCAGGGTCAGGATTGCCTCCTGCGGCAAATGAGGAGTCCTCTGGAGCTGACTCATTGCGAACAACTGAAGCCACTCCATCTTCAGAGGGCCTGCCAACAGGGTAAGACTTGCAGGATGCTCATTAACCCCTTCCCACCCACTCTGGCTTTCCTTTAAAGCAGTGGTCTCCAAACTGCGGCCCGGGGGCTGGATGCGGCCCTTTGCTTGCTTTTATCTGGCCATTGGGGCGCTATTTAATCTGTTGAAACCAACGAATTCCTTCCAGTGTTGCCAACGATGGGGCCCAATTCCCACCAATGAAAGCAACGAGGGGGCACAATTCCCACCAATGAAACCAACGAGGGGGCACAATTCCCACCAATGAAACCAACGATAGGGCACAATTCCCACCAATGAAAGCAACGAGGGGGCACAATTCCCACCAATGAAACCAACGAGGGGGCACAATTCCCACCAATGAAACCAACGATAGGGCACAGTTCATCCCAATGATACCAAGAATGGGGCCCAATGACACCAATGATGTATCACAATTTCTCCCAATGACACCATTGATGGGACACAATTCCTCTCACTAACACCAAAGATGGAGCATTGTTTATTCCCACTGATGCCGGGACATTTTCCAGCCTGGCCCCCCTAAAGTCTGAAGGACAGTAAACTGGGCCTTTACGGAGTTAGTTTGGAGACCCCCCCCGCTTTAAAGGTTCTGAACTCCGTGGTGGCAAAAAATATCGTTTAATATCGCTTTAGCCCTGGTTCACACTGATGTGGTGCGGAATTCACAGCGGTCTCAGTGCGATTTCCTCACTGCATCATAATCACACCCCATTCTGAACACCCATGCGATCCGATTCTGGTGCGGACCAAAAAGAAGGGTCCTGCACTATTTTTGTGTGGATGCGGTGAGATTTGAGCCATAGAAAATGTATGGCTCAAATTGCACCGCATAGAAATTGCATGTGATTTGCACAGGAATGCGGTGTGCGATGTGATGCACCACATCAGTGTGGACCAGGGCTTAAAGACTGTAGCCACCTTCTTTTGCTGTACAACAAATGTGGATGGAAGAGTCGGCACACCATTAAACAACGTTTTTCTAAATATACTGCACATATATACACTATATTGCCAAAAGTATTGGGCCCGCCCTCCAAATCATGTGATTCAGGTGTTCCAATCCCCTCCATGGACACAGGTGTATACAATCCATCCCCTAGGCATGCAGACTGCTTCTACAAACATTGGTGAAAGAATGGGTCGCTCTCAGGAGCTCAGTGACTCCAAGCGTGGTCCCGTGATAGGTGGTCACCTGTGCAATAAGTCCATCCGTGACATTTCCTGGCTACTAAATATTCCACGCTCAACTGTTAGTGGGATTATAACAAAGTGGAAGCAACTGGGAACAACAGCCACTCAGCCACCAAGTGGTAGGCCACGTCACATGACAGAGCGGGGTCAGCGCATGCTGAAGCGCACAGTGCGCAGAAGTCGCCAACTGTCTGCAGAGTCAATAGCTAAAGACCTCCAAACTTGGTGTGGCCTTCAGATGAGCCCAACAACAGTGCGTAGAGAGCTTCATGGAATGGGTTTCCATGGCCAAGCAGCTGCATCCAAGCCTTCCATCACCAAGTGCAATGCAAAGCGTCAGATGCCGTGGTGTAAAGCATGCCGCCACTGGACTCTAGAGCAGTGGAGACGTGTTCTCTAGAGTGACCAATCACGCTTCTTTGTCTGGCAATCTGATGGACATGTCTGGGTTTGGCGGTTGCCAGGAGAACAGTACTTGGCTGACTGCATTGTGCCAAGTGTAAAGTTTGGTGGAGGGGGGATTATGGTGTGGGGTTGTTTTTCAGGGGTTGGGCTTGGCCCCCTAGTTCCAGTGAAGGGAACTCTTAAGGCGACATTTTGGACCATTTCATGCTCCCAACTTTGTGGGAGGAGTTTGGGGATGGCCCCTTCCTGTTCCAACATGACTGCCCACCAGTGCACAAAGCAAGGTCCATAAAGACATGGAGGAGCCAGTTTGGGGTGGAGGAACTTGACTGTCCTGCACAGAGTCCTGACCTCAACCCCATAGAACACCTTTGGGATGAATTAGAGCGGAGACTGCGAGCCAGGCCTCCTCCCCCGACATCAGTGCCTGACCTGACAAATGTGCTTCTGGAAGAATGGTCCAACCTTCCCATAGACACCCTCCTAAACCTTGTGGACGGCCTTCCCAGAAGAGTTGAAGCTGTTATAGCTGCAAAGGGCGGGGCCAACTCAATATTGAACCCTACGGACTAAGACTGGGGGGCCAATAAAGGTCATGTGTGTGGAAAGGGTGGGGCCAACTCAATATTGAACTCTACGGAATAAGACTGGGGGGGCCATTAAAGGTCATGTGTGTGGAAAGGGCGGGGCCAACTCAATATTGAACCCTACGGACTAAGACTGAGGGGCCAATAAAGGTCATGTGCGTGGAAAGGGCGGGGCCAACTCAATATTGAACCCTACGGACTAAGACTGGGGGGGCCATTAAAGGTCATGTGCGTGGAAAGGGCGGGGCCAACTCAATATTGAACCCTACGGACTAAGACTGGGGGGGCCATTAAAGGTCATGTGTGTGGAAAGGCAGGAGGCCCAATACTTATATACATATATATGTGTGTATATATATATATATGTATATATATTTATGTATATGTGTGTATATATATATATATGTGTGTGTGTATGTATATGTATGTATGTATATATGTATGTGTATGTGTATAGATATATATATATATATATATATATATATATATATATATATATATATATATATAGATAGATATATATATACTGTGTGTGTATATAGGTAGATACACACTATATTGCCAAAAGTGTGTGTGTGTATATATATGTATGTATATATGTGTGTGTGTGTGTATGTATATATATATCTCTATCATTTCATCTGAGCATTCAGCTCTTTCACTGGTTTTATCCTTTAACTTCAACATCTGGAGTGCTGTGCAGCTAAATAGTTGCATTATGATGATGCCCCGGGAGCCTTGCCCTGGTGTGTGGCGCTTTTGTGTGTTTGTTTGTGCGCAGGGGGCGTTACCCCGGCCCCGCGTTGTCTTTTGTACAAAGAAGGGTTAACAGGAGGCCCAGGAGTGCTTGTTTGTTTGGCGGGTGAGGTCAGAGGCTGGGAGCAATGTCAGTCACAGGTAATTAGGGTTGCGCTTTCACTGCCTCTTTATGTACGGCTCTGTGAGGGGCTCTGTTCTCTACGCTGGACATTTCCTGCTCAGAACTCCTGGAAAACTTCTGCCTGAACTGTGAAAACCCCCTTTATGTGAGCGCACTGAGCTCCGGGTCCCGTGTATCCTACATGGGATGTTGCAAGGAGATTTGGTTCATGCTCAGTTTCAAAGGCTGAGGGTGAGCAAATAAACCACTTTGTAAAAGCTGGCTAAAAAGAAACATTTATTTTACTTTTTTTACTGTTATTTTAATTTTTCTTTTTTTTTATCTTTTTTTTTTTTTTTTTCTTTTAATGCCATATTTAGATGATGGATTTAAAAATAAGGTTTCAAAGAGGATTTACTGGTTTGTAGATTTGTATTTATTGTATTTACCGTGACACAACCATTGCTCAGCTTACTGTAGTTTCCAGAACACCACAAGCATCTCCCTTTGCGTCTTCTCGGTGATCGCGGGCTTACAATGGAACTTCAGCTTCATTTTAATATTTTTGAAGTCAGCAGCTACAAATACTGTAGTACAAATGAGGTACTTACCAGTGCCTGGTGTCCGGTGCTGTCTCCCCATAGCCGGTCCTAAGTACCGCTGCGTGTCACCGGCACCGCCATGTGGGATGCTGGAGCCGGCTGTGGCTTCTTAAGGAACCACATCTGGCTTACCACTGCGCATGTGCTTTCAGAATGATCCTGCAGCATCCTTGGACATGTCACGTGTTCCCGAAGGCTGCGGGAGAGGGCGGGGCAAACATTGCCATCCTCGCCTAGGTGAGGATTGTGGAATTGGGCCTCCATGCCCAGTGAGAAGAGGGAGCCAAGAGAGCCTCTGCTCTTGGGTACAGCACTAGATCAAGATCAGGGTCAGGTAAGTATAAGGGGGGTGGGTGGTAGGGGTTTATTAGCTGAATAAAAAAGTAAATGTAGGCACCACAGGTTAAAATGCCCTATGCCCACTATAAATAGTTCATGTGTGGATAATCGTAAAGAGTCCTTAATGAAATCCATGATAATATACATAAAGTCAGGCACCAGGGCAGCTCTTCCAACGAGCAGAAGCAAGCTCTACATGTGGGACACAGGCAAGAAAGAGAAAAGAGCCCCTCTAAGTGCAGAATTTAACCACCTCCCGGCCGGCTGTTGTATATAAACGGCCGGACTGTGGCAGTGCAGAGGCAGGTGGTCGTTTATATACGGCCTCCCCGCCCCCTGCTTGTGCATGCTCCCTGGGAGCGTGCATCACCACGATCCGGTGCCCGCTGTGTCCTCTGAACAAAGTGGAACACCGATCATCGGACGGGACCTCTGTACGAGGTCCCGATCATGTGATCACTGTTTAGCCAATCAGTGATCACATGCAGAGTAATAAGCAAGATGTCACTTGTGACATCATTGCTTACTACGTGTGAAATCTGTGAATGATCACAGAGGTCACATGGTACAGGGCTATTCAGAACAGCCTTGTACCATGTGACAAGCTGTGACCAATCACAGCTCGCTCAAGGAGAAATGCAAGGAGAAAATGATTGCTTTTACATCCTTTATGGGTAAAAAACAATCCGTGTTAAAAAAAAGTGTAAAAAAAAATCTTCATCACCCCCCACAAGTAGTACAGTGTCACCATGGTGACACTGTACTGCTGGGGTGACGGTGTGTAAAAAAAAAAAAATATTAATATAACAAAAATGTCAAAAAAAAGTTAAAAAATTATAATTTTTGGTTATAAACTAATTTGGGTTATTTTTTTTTTTTACTACAAATATAACGGAATAAATTTTGGCCAAGATTTATGATGAAATACTATTTATTCGCAAAATTTTATAAGAAAAACACTTTTTTTCAAAATTTTTGGACTTTTTAATTTACATAGCAAAAAAAAATAAAAATCCCAGCGGTGAATAAATACCACCAAAATAAAGCTTTATCTGTCTCAAAAAAATGCTAAAAAATTCATATGGGTACAGTGTTGCATGACCGCGCAATTGTCATTCAAAATGTGATAGAGCTGAAAATTGGCCTGGACAGGAAGGGGGTTAAAGTGTCCGGACCGGAAGGGGGTAAAAGTGTCCGGACTGGAAGGGGGTGAAAGTGTCTGGACTGGAAGGGGGGGAAAGTGTCCGGACTAGAAGGGGGGGAAAGTGTCCGGACTGGAAGGGAGGGGAAAGTGTCCGGACTGGAAGGGGGTGAAAGCGTCCGGACTGGAAGGGGGGGGGGAAAGTGTCCGGACTGGAAGGGGGTGAAAGCGTCCGGACTGGAAGGGGGTAAAAGCGTCCGGACTGGAAGGGGGTGGAAAGCGTCCGGACTGGAAGGGGGGGGGGAAGCGTCCGGACTGGAAGGGGGGGGGAAGCGTCCGGACTGGAAGGGGGTGAAAGCGTCCAGACTGGAAGAGGGGGGAAAGCGTTTGGACGCTTTCACCCCCTTCCAGTCCGAACGCTTTCCCCCCTCTTCCAGTCTGGACGCTTTCACCCCCTTCCAGTCCGGACGCTTCCCCCCCCCTTCCAGTCCGGACGCTTTCCACCCCCTTCCAGTCTGGACGCTTTCACCCCCTTCCAGTCCGGACTGGAAGGGGGTGGAAAGCGTCCGGACTGGAAGGGGGTGGAAAGCGTCCGGATAGGAAGGGGGTGGAAAGTGTCCGGACTGGAAGGGGGTGAAAGCGTCCGGACTGGAAGGGGGTGAAAGCGTCCGGACTGGAAGGGGGGGAAAGCGTCCGGACAGGAAGGGGGTAAAAGTGTCCGGACAGGAAGTGGTTAAGGGCCAGTTCACACACGCCCTGCGTGCTCCCAGCACATATGTCTGTGACTCACGGAAAGGTCCCTATCCCCCCTTGCAATCGTGACCTTTTTCAATCATGTGACGGCGAATCACATGACCCTAAAACCCCGCCCGCCTCTCGGCTTCTGAAACTCTTAAAGGGCCGGGAGGCCCGGTGCGAAGAGGTTAAGCAATCCTATGCCCAGTAGTCACTCGCTTCTCAATCGCTGCCACTGTCAGCCTTGCGCCCCCCCCCCCCCCCCATCCCTACAGTAAACCATTGCGCCCAGGGCAGCCGCTCCTTCTGCCCACCCCTTGTCCCGGCCCTGCCTGTAAGTGTTACTAACTGCAGTAGAGCAAAATCAGGTCTTCTGCCCCGACATACAAGGTTGTATGCTGTGATGGAACTGTGTAAATCGCAGAACCGGATGGACAGAAATACAAATCCTTTGGCAGTTCCTATACATGTGTTCTATCTATGTCTCTGGCTGTTTGCCTGGAGTTCAGCTTTGGTATGTTTTGGAGACCTCTGCACCTTTAATCCCTACATTTCAGCTGGACAGCAGTGCTGAGTAGGTAAATAATAATGTGTTAGTCACATAAATGTTCTTGGCCAAAACCCTGAAGGACAAGGATGTGTGAGATGAGCCAGGCAGAAGGTAGATGGAGAATGTGGAACACACAGACGGAAAGACGAGGTGGAATGGAAAGGCAAACATTGGCTCCACAGCAGCCATTTTTATTGCCTCTCCTGTCTTCCCCTCTAGAAAGTGTCTACAGTCGGATGTTGCGCGTTTACATCCCCCGTTGTACATTCACCACGACGTTAGCAAGGTGCAGATTGTGGGTACGATGTGCAAAAGTTTTTTTTTTGAGTTGGCTGCCATTCTGTCAAACACAAAGCAACTCAGTGTGTCCGTCACTCTGGCACTTGGGCAGCGGTTTCCTCCTGCAGTTAAGAGAGGCTCCTTGGCAGATCTATTGGAGCCCTGAGCCCTGAGCATAGAAGAACTGGGCAGGATCACACTACCCACAGGGCACCTCATACCCAGCAGCCTCTGACTATGAGCTCAGATCCATCCTCCCTGCTGACCTCCGTGTTTGTTTTACTTCTGCTATGCTGTCTGTCTGGCTATGGTGTAATCATTTACAAAGTTTTTAAAAAAAATAATTTCATCACGATGCGTGGTTTACTTCAATATGTAGCGTGTTTTATCTAACAGACCATCAGAGTGGTCATTTTACGAAAAGAAAACAGTCGCACAGCAGTGGAATAGTTGTTTTTGTTACAAGAAGTAGACATTTAAGAAAAAAAATAAACAGCCTGCCATGTTACAGAATATTTTTTTGTATTCCATAGGAGAATTATTGATCATTAAGTGTTGTTGCATGGCGACCGCTTCCTGTTATCTCACATATATATTCTTATTATTATAGCCAAATTTACCACCCTAACTCCTCCCACAGTTTTTACACTACATAGACAGTAAGATACCGAAACGTGCGGATTGTTCCCGATTGGTGTGCTATTACTTTGTGGAACGTTTTGCCGAATGGTTCACGAAATATCGGTGTTTTTGTGGTGAAATTGGTCCCATAGGAACGAATGGCGGAATGTTCAAAACTAGAGTGGGAGCTGACAAAAGCTAGAGTGTGAGCTGAAAAATCAGGACATGATTTCTAAACTGCCATCACTCCCTCATTTTCAAGCCCACCTACACAATTTCTAAACTGCGACTGTGCCTTCATTTTTAATATTTCAGAGACATACTATGCAACATAATGTAGGTCTGGGTCTTGTGATTCTCACAATATAAAGCTCTTCGGTGTAGGATTTATAATTTTTAAACTACAACCGTTTGAAGATGGCAACCGCCAGTGAAGTGAGCAAGTTGGAGCAGTTTGTTTTTAAGCGCTCTTCTCTGCCCTTGCTGTAGAGTGAGTTGCCATAGGAACCCAGGTGTGTGAGCAGGCAGCAGAGTGACAAAAGCTAGAGTGTGAGCTGAAAAATTAGGACATGATTTCTAAACTGCCACCACTTCCTCATTTTCAAGCCCACCTACACAAATCGTATATCAAAACGTTCAGCTATCCCTGCTGCCACTAAAAATGTCCACGGCTAAGCCATAGTCCTGATAGTTCTCACAATATGACCATTTGTTTGCAACTCACGCCGCCCATTGACATTCATTGAAACTCCACTCTAGCCACCTCAAATTTGAAGGGCAATTTCTAAACTGCGACTGTGCCTTCATTTTTAATATTTCAGAGACGTACTATGCATCAAAATGTAGGTCTGGGTCTTGTGATTCTCACAATATAAAGCTCTTCGGTGTAGGATTTATAATTTTTAAACTACAACCGTTTGAAGATGGCAACCGCCAGTGAAGTGAGCAAGTTGGAGCAGTTTGTTTTTAAGCGCTCTTCTCTGCCCTTGCTGTAGAGTGAGTTGCCATAGGAACCCAGGTGTGTGAGCAGGCAGCAGAGTGACAAAAGCTAGAGTGTGAGCTGAAAAATTAGGACATGATTTCTAAACTGCCACCACTTCCTCATTTTCAAGCCCACCTACACAAATCGTATATCAAAACGTTCAGCTATCCCGGCTGCCACTAAAAATGTCCACGGCTAAGCCATAGTCCTGATAGTTCTCACAATATGACCATTTGTTTGCAACTCACGCCGCCCATTGACATTCATTGAAACTCCACTCTAGCCACCTCAAATTTGAAGGGCAATTTCTAAACTGCGACTGTGCCTTCATTTTTAATATTTCAGAGACATACTATGCATCAAAATGTAGGTCTGGGTCTTGTGATTCTCACAATATAAAGCTCTTCGGTGTAGGATTTATAATTTTTAAACTACAACCGTTTGAAGATGGCAACCGCCAGTGAAGTGAGCAAGTTGGAGCAGTTTGTTTTTAAGCGCTCTTCTCTGCCCTTGCTGTAGAGTGAGTTGCCATAGGAACCCAGGTGTGTGAGCAGGCAGCAGAGTGACAAAAGCTAGAGTGTGAGCTGAAAAATCAGGACATGATTTCTAAACTCCCTCATTTTCAAGCCTTAGACTACTGGTGGAGGCAAGAACACTTCACAGAATTTCCCCAGAAATTGTAGCTTTTCTAGTTTTCAGTTAAAATATCAGTTACAACAAAGGAGATTACTAATCTGTAACCCCATCCCAAGGAGAACATCGGCATATGACACTCAAGATATCTACAAAAATATTAGCCGGCAACTCGTTTGCTTCTAAATCCAGAGCTATGCTATGAATAAGGCTCTCGCCGAAACGCGTTAGCATTTTATGGATCCCGTACTTCTACCTTGTAACCAATAAATAAGTGGATTTAGAAGCAATCGAGTTGCCAGCTAATATTTTGTAGATATCTGGTGCCAGTGGACGGTTTTAGCCTGAGCACCAGCCTCCAGTTGGGAATCATTAATGGATGGTTGAGTTTGCTATATCTCATGACACACAAGGTAGGGCAAGCACAAGTTTCCAGAATCCTGGTAGGATAGTGCATCTTGAACTACCCTGAGGGGTGAAACACATAAAGGAAGGAAACCATAAGAAAAAAAAAATTAAAAAGTTATAATATTCCCCCCAATCCCACCAGAAACCATAGGCAGACTTGGGCCAGGAACCACGGACAGCCTATGGTGGAATATCAAGATCTACCAAGCTATTCCTGCCATAGCTCAGCGTATCTCTTCAAGCCTTGTCATACCCGTCCAACTCTCCTTTCTAGTCCTAATATCTCCCAGTGAGATGATTTAGAAGAAGAAAACAAAAGGGGGGGGGGTTGGAGGAACAAAAATATATAATAGAGGGGATAAGGAGGGGGGCATAGTAGGGTTTCTGAGGGAAAGATCGAGATTTCTGCCTTCTCTACAGACATGTCCATGCAGGATGGTCATCCAGACTCTCCTGGAAGACCAGTGCTTAACCTACAAAGAGCTCCACACAATAGCTTATGGAAGTCTTGCGTTCCGACAGTCCGTCCCCCCAGCATCCATAAAAACTCAAAATATTTTAATTCAAGAAATATACTCTGCTATCACCACATTCTCTCTGGGGTTGCAGACTCCAAAGTCTACTGCTGGTCAACTTCCAGGTTACAGAATTATTCCGGGAATGGATATCTTATTCATAGTTGCATATTATATACCCTACTTGGCCAATGCACTGGAAGCTGGAAAACACTGAAGTAGACACCATTACTCCAGTGATCTCCACTTGCTCCCAGATCCTACATGGAGTGGCTGCTGCTTACTGAACAGACTGCAGACTCTCTACTCCAAAGTCTAGTGCTGGTCAGCTTCCAGGTTACAGAATTATTCCAGGAATGGATATTTTATTCATTAAATCACAGGATAAGTGAGCGCTAGAGTAAATTATAAATGAGTTAAAGGAAGAAAACAGCAGCTGAACACCAAAAAGGCACCATATGAACCTCCAAAATAGTCAGAATAAAGCAAGGTGCAGCGCTACAATGATCCGTTAAATCGTATGAACATATTGTATTCAAACATCCTCATATAAAATACAATAAAAATAAAATAAAGTGAAAAATCAATAACAAGGTGCAAATAGAAACGTCACCAATTGGTGACTAGTAGGTGTTTGGGCACTAAACCAAATACAGTCTATAGCGCAAGTACAAACAGATCCCAGATCTTCAAAAATCCAATGGCTGGATCCGTGGGTGAGGTGATAGATGTGTAAAGATTGCGCACTCACCAGATACGCAATCACAATGCACATTTGGAGTAGATAACCTCAGGACATCAAGGATCCTTATATGGGTCTGGTCAGATCTGGTCAAATACCCCTCACTGCTTGGTAGTGAGGTTATCTACTCTAAATGCGCATTGTGATTGCGTATCTGGTGAGTGCGCAATCTTTACACATCTATCACCTCACCCACGGATCCAGCCATTGGATTTTTGAAGATCATCTGGGATCTTTTTGTACTCGCGCTATAGACTGTATTTGATATTTTATTCATAGTTGCATATTATATACCCTACTTGGCCAATGCCCCTGGAAGCTGGAAAACACTGAAGTAGACGCCGTTACTCCAGTGATCTCCACTTGCTCCCAGATCCTACATGGAGTGGCTGCTGCTTACTGAACAGACTGCAGACTCTTGTACCCCAAAGTCTAGTGCTGGTCAACTTCCAGGTTACAGAATTATTCCGGGAATGGATATTTTATTCATAATTGCATATTATATACCCTACTTGGCCAATGCCCCTGGAAGCTGGAAAACACTGAAGTAGACCCCGTTACACCAGTGATCTCCACTTGCTCCCTACATGGAGTGGCTGCTGCTTCCTGAACAGACTGCATACTCTCTACTCCAAAGTCTAGTGCTGGTCAGCTTCCAGGTTACAGAACTATTCCGGGAATGGATATTTTATTCGTAGTTGCATAGTATATACCCTACTTGGCCAATGCCCTGGAAGCTGGAAAACACTGAAGTAGACGCCGTTACTCCAGTGATCTCCACTTGCTCCCTACATGGAGTGGCTGCTGCTTCCTGAACAGAGGTCGGCCGCTCTGGCACAGGTGCAATTAAGAGAATGCTTTGCATTTCTTGAATGAATGCAAAGTGTTCTTTGATTAGATGGGGTGGAGAGGCGGGGTGGTGACAATGCAAAGCATTCTCTGAATGGTGTCTGTGCCAAGCAGCTGACCTCCTGTGTTCACAATGCAGGAAAGCAGCCGCTCAGCACGGGACCCAGAAGTAAGTGGAGATCGCTGAAGCTGGAGGGGTGTCTACGTCGGTGATTTCCAGCTTCCAGGGGCATCAGCCACCAGGCATGGTATATGCATAGTTACATCAATCCAAGCCGATTCAATGTAATTATGTATAATATACACATGCCTGGAATTATTCTTTAATTGATAGCAGTGCCATTCTGTTGCCGTATCCTCACATTTCTCTGACACCGATCAGAGTTCCTCTGCCTCTTTCCCATCAGCCATAGCTTCTAGCAACCCCCCAGTTCCATCCCTTTACCAGGCAGTTTGCACACAAATGTAGTCACGTGGGCCTGGGCTTGCAGTAAAGTGCTGCAGAGAACGGCACTGATGTTTTAATGTGGGCACCATTCTCTGCAGTATTGAAATCCACCCAGCACCACCGAGAGAAGAGGACCCAGGAACATCACATGGCCTGGCAGAAGACTAATGTATGGATTAGGGAAATTCCTTTTACACCATTGCTGTGTCTATTAGTAATGTTGGGACCGGAGGATGGAAACACATTGTATGGTGGGAAACACAGGCATCTGACACTTCTGGAACAGAGCAGAGGTTGGAGGCTGCAGCACTGGAACAGAACAAGGGTTGGAGGCTGCAGCACTGGAACAGAGCAGAGGTTGGAGGCTGCAGCACTGGAACAGAACAAGGGTCGGAGGCTGCAGCACTGGAACAGGGCAAAGGTTGGAGGCTGCAGCACTGGAACAGAGCAAAGGTTGGAGGCTGCAGCACTGGAACAGAGCAAAGGTTGGAGGCTGCAGCACTGGAACAGAGTAAAAGTTGGATGCTGCAGCACTGGAACAGGGAAAAGGTTGGACGCTGCAGCACTGGAACACAGTAAAAGTTGGATGCTGCAGCACTGGAACAGAACAAGGGTTGGAGGCTGCAGCACTGGAACAGAACAAGGGTTGGAGGCTGCAGCACTGGAACAGAGCAAAGGTTGGAGGCTGCAGCACTGGAACAGAGTAAAAGTTGGATGCTGCAGCACTGGAACAGAGCAAACATTGGAGGCTGCAGTACTGGAACAGAGCAAAGGTTGGAGGCTGCAGCACTGTAACAGAGCAAAGGTTGAAGGCTGCGGCACTGGAACAGTAAAAGTTGCATGCTGCAGAAATGGAACAGAGCAAAGGTTGGAGGCTGCAGCACTGGAACAGAGCAAAGGTTGGAGGCTGCAGCATTGGAACAGAGCAAGGGTTGGAGGCTGCAGCATTGGAACAGAGCAAGGGTTGGAGGCTGCAGCACTGGAACAGAGCAAGGGTTGGAGGCTGCAGCACTGGAACAGAGTAAAAGTTGGAGGCTGCAGCACTGGAACAGAGCAAAGGTTGGAGGCTGCAGCACTGGAACAGAGCAAAGGTTGGAGGCTGCAGCACTGGAACAGAGCAAAGGTTGGAGGCTGTGGCACTGGAACAGTAAAAGTTGGATGCTGCAGAAATGGAACAGCAAAGGTTGGAGGCTGCAGCGCCAGAACAGAGCAAAGGTTGGATGCTGCAGCACTGGAACAGGGCAAAGGTTGGCGGCTGCAGCACTGGAACAGAGCAAAGGTTGAATGGTGCAGCACTGGAAAAGAGCATACGTTTTATGCTCCAGCACTGGAACAGAACAAGGGTTGGATGCTGCAGCACTGGAACAGAGCAAACGTTGAATGGTGCAGCACTGGATCAGAGCAAAGGTTGGATGCTGCAGCAGTAGAACAGAGTACAACTTGGAGACATGGGCTTCTGGAAAGATGAGTATAGATACCTCTTTTTCAGGAAAAGTGCCAGCAGGAATTTTTAGAACCTGCCAAGGTCACTTCAGTGTCCGAAAGGGAAGTGAAAAGGTCCTAGTAAACAACCGGACACTGGTGGTCCTTTTCTCTATAGCAATTAATACAATTAAAGGCAGATTCCGAAAAATTCAAATTTCTCCCCAGACACGGTTCTATCTTCATTGCAGCCCTATGTTATGATATGCATCAGGTTCTACCCGTCACCTGTACACTTTTCAGGGAACTGCCAGCCGAACCTGTATTCAGTGCTCTCCATGAATTCGTCTCCATTATGAAGAGTGAGGACTGTTCAGCAATGTCACTATTTCTTTGTAGAACCGTAAATTGAATATGGGCTCAGCCAAGCGTCCATAGGAGACAAGTACACCATGTGAGGTAAACCGTGTCAGGCTTTGAAGCAGTCGCGCGGCAGACGAAATGCACGCAGCGTGCAGGTCAGGGGCATGGCGCGGCTCACATGTCGGTGCCAGTTTTTCTGCGGGGCTGGACAGGACACAGGCATGAGGATGACGGAATTTCCAGTCAAAGCCACAGTGGCAGACACTCACCAGGTTACACTGCGACTTGGCAGCTCTCGTGGCATTTGTTTGCACAAGGTTGTTTTATTTTTTCAGCAGCCCTGAGCTCGAGAGAGAAGATTCTGTACATTAATTCAATTTTGTAATTTATTAGAACATTCCATGCGGTGGAGAGGAAGGCAGCAAAGTCGGTTTTATTTTCACCATATACATGCGTGCATCACAACAATCCACCTCGTTATACGGCATTCATGGTCGCAGACTAGGCACTGCGTAGCTTCGATTCTCAGCTGTCTGCTCGTGGTTTGGAGTTTGAAGGTCTAAAATGAACTTGGGCTTTACCTCTGCAAGACAAAAACAACAGGTTCTTTTATGGAATGCCCTGAATCTTGTACAATGCTCTTTTATCATCACTCCCCCACCCATGTTTATGCTGCACCAAGCAAAGATAAAATATGTAGTACTTCCGGATATAATGTATCATGTGACTCCGCACTCTTCCTCCCACTGGAAGCTCCTTGTGCTTGGCAATTCGCTCCCTGAGGCACCAGCATCATTACATGGGATCTTCAGCCCTGTGTAAGCTCCAGATTATTATTTTTTATTTCAGGTACTTGTATAGCGCCGTCAATTTATGAAGCACTTTACATATATATTGTACATTCACGTCAGTCCCTGACCCTCAAGGGGTGTACAATCTAAGGTCCCGAACCCTCAAGGGGCGTACAATCTAAAGTAGATTGGATCAACTTCTTTATTTTTCATCTCACCGCCGGTGGGTAGCAGAGCACAGGGGGAGCTAAGGGAAGCTAAGTATCAGTTGGTACAGGGGCCAATGTGAACGCATTTCTCAACTGTGGGTACAGGATTATGTATATGGAGGCTTTCTATTTATTTATTGTGTTTATTTTTTTTTTTTTATTATTATTTCTATTAGTTAAACTAGATGGAGAATGCCTTTTTCAATCTAAGTATTTAAAGCGGAGCTTTACCCAAAAGGAGAAATTTCGCTTTAAGGCTTTGTCCTCCGCTCCCCAGTAAGGGTTGGCTCTCCCCGGACCCCGCATTCACTATATCCGCTCTCCCCGGACCCCGCATTCACTATATCCGCTCTCCCCGGACCCCGCATTCACTATATCCCCTCTCCACGGACCCCGCATTCACTATATCCGCTCTCCCCGGACCCCGCATTCACTATATCCGCTCTCCACGGACCCTGCATTCACTGTATCCGCTCTCCCCGGACCCCGCATTCACTATATCCGCTCTCCCCGGACCCCTGCATTCACTATATCCGCTCTCCACGGACCCCGCATTCACTATATCCGCTCTCCCCTGACCCCGCATTCACTATCTCTGCTCTCCCCGGACCCCGCATTCACTATATCCGCTCTCCTCGGACCCCGCATTCACTATATCCGCTCTCCCCGGACCCCGCATTCACTATATCCGCTCTCCCCGGACCCCGCATTCACTATATCCGCTCTCCCCGGACCCCGCATTCACTATATCCGCTCTCCCCGGACCCCGCATTCACTATATCCGCTCTCCCCGGACCCCGCATTCACTATATCCGCTCTCCCCGGACCCCGCATTCACTATATCCGCTCTCCCTGGACCCCGCATTCACTATATCCGCTCTCTACGGACCCCGCATTCACTATATCCGCTCTCCCCGGACCCCGCATTCACTATATCCGCTCTCCCCGGACCCCGCATTCACTATATCCGCTCTCCCCGGACCCCGCATTCACTATATCCTCTCTCCCCGGACCCCAAATTCACTATATCCGCTCTCCACGGACCCCGCATTCCCCCCTTATGTATTATACATGGAGATCATATTCCCCTTATGTATTATACATGGAGATCATATCCCCCCTTATGTATTATACATGGAGATCATATCCCCCCTTATGTATTATACATGGAGATCATATCCCCCTTATGTATTATACATGGAGATCATATCCCCCCCTTATGTATTATACATGGTGATCATATCCCCCCCCCCTTATGTATTATACATGGAGATCATATCCCCCCTTATGTATTATACATGGAGATCATATCCCCCCCTTATGTATTATACATGGTGATCATACCCCCCCCTTATGTATTATACATGGAGATCATATCCCCCCTTATGTATTATACATGGAGATCATATCCCCCTTATGTATTATAAATGGAGATCATATCCCCCCTTATGTATTATAAATGGAGATCATATCCCCCCTTATGTATTATAGATGGAGATCATATCCCCCCCTTATGTATTATACATGGAGATCATATCCCCCCTTATGTATTATACATGGAGATCATATCCCCCCCCCCTTTAGTCTCCTCTTCTTAAGAGAGAATAAATTCAGTTCCTCTAATCTTTCCTCATAGCTGATCTCCTCCATGCCTCTTATCAGTTTAGTTGCCCTTCTCTGTACTTTCTCCAGTTCCCCAATGTTCTTTTAGTTTGTCTGGTTCTTTTTATTATGTAAGCATTTGAATAATCGTTTCTCTTTAAAACCCGCATTTCTGTTTTAGGTGGGAGCAGAGAATGCTGAGCAATGGACGTGTTTATTACGTAGACCATAACACAAAGACCACCACGTGGGAACGACCTCTGCCACCTGGGTGAGACCTCACACTTTGTGGCTTAACTGCTTTCCATGTCACTGCCATGTGCCCTCAGAAATGCGGGTGGTGGTTGGTGGGGGGGGGGGGGGGTGCTGTAGAAAGCCTGCAGCAACTAGACATTTGTGTTTTCTCTATGTAGATGGGAAAAGCGGGTGGACAGTCGAGGGCGATACTACTACGTTGACCACAATACCCGCACCACCACTTGGCAGAGACCTACGGCGGAGTACGTCCGCAACTACGAGCAATGGCAGACCCAGAGGAACCAGTTGCAAGGGGCGATGCAGCAGCTGAGTCAGCGCTACCTGTATCAGGTAAGACGTGCCATACAAATAAAATGGTAAGGTGTCCTTTGTTTTTATTTAGGGTGCAATACATTCTTTAACAGTTTACTGAGTACACACAGACTGCAAAGCCAGTCTTCCCCAAGTACCTGTAAATTCTTAGCATTCCCTTTCACATTCTCCCCATCCTTTCTGTCTCTTTACTTTTTTTTTTCTCTCTATTCTTCCTTTCCTCCTCCATTCTATTTTCCTCCATCCCTCCTCATCCACTATCTCTTCCATGCTCTCCATTCTCCCTATACTTTGGACCAACAGTTTTACAAGTTTTAGAATATATCCTTTTGTAGTATAGGACTGGTGCTCCCGTCACAAGTTTAGGGATTTTATTAGAGGGTTTAGTTTGATTGTCGGGGCCAAAGCATGACACTGGTGAAGGATAATTACCAAAAAATGATTTCTCCTGCACTCCGGGACCCAGGCCGGTGGTGAGTAGATGGAAAACACTCCAGAGAGGCAACCACCGGAGTATCCAAAGTCGTGCAGCTCCAAACCAAGGCTGGGGAAGCCCGAACAAACTGTGAAGTGAAACAACAAGAAGCGCACCAACCTTGTGCATTACCTCAGTAACCAAAATTTATTTAATGAAGGAATGGTACTCACAAACAGCGGATAAAAACAGGCATGTAAGTCCACCAAGGGACTTCAAACGCAAGAGACCAGTGCGAATCCCATCATGGGTGTAGGCTTGACCTTCGAAACGCGTCAGCTGGACTGAGTACCTACACCCATGATGGGATTCGCACTGGTCTCTTGCGTTTGAAGTCCCTTGGTGGACTTGCATGCCTGTTTTTATCCGCTGTTTGTGAGTACCATTCCTTCATTAAATACATTTTGGTTACTGAGGTAATGCACAAGGTTGGTGCGCTTCTTGTTGTTTCACTTCACAGAAGGATAATTACCCTTCATCCTTGACCCTTCAACGTAATCCTTGATTTGACCCTTCAATGTAATCCTTGATTTGACCCTTCAACGTAATCCTTGATTTGACCCTTCAACGTAATCCTTGATTTGACCCCTCAACGTAATCCTTGCTTTGACCCTTCATCGTAATCCTTGATTTGACCCTTCAACGTAATCCTTGATTTGACCCTTCATCGTAATCCTTGATTTGACCCTTCATCGTAATCCTTGATTTGACCCTTCAACGTAATCCTTGATTTGACCACTCAACGTAATCCTTGATTTGACCACTCAACGTAATCCTTGATTTGACCCTTCATCGTAATCCTTGATTTGACCACTCAACGTAATCCTTGATTTGACCCTTCAACGTAATCCTTGATTTGACCCTTCAACGTAATCCTTGATTTGACCCTTCATCGTAATCCTTGATTTGACCACTCAACGTAATCCTTGATTTGACCCTTCAACGTAATCCTTGATTTGACCCTTCAACGCAATCCTTGATTTGACCCTTCAACGTAATCCTTGATTTGACCCTTCAACGTAATCCTTGATTTGACCCTTCATCGTAATCCTTGATTTGACCCTACAGCTTAATCCTCAGCCTAACGCTTCACACGCTCAAAATGAGCTCGTAGGCGTCATTCACACCCACGACTGGGGCCGGTGCGAAGAGTAGCGGCAGAAATCTTCTGGTTTCTGTTGCGGCTGTCAGCCGCTAAGTGCGGCCCCATTCACTGTCATGACAGGTCACTGTTGGCAGCAACTATTCGCAGCTCTCTGCACAACCAGCGATTACCTGCGGTGATTGCTGCTGGACACACTTTGGCTGCAAGCGCTGATCGAATGCTGGTTTTCCAGCACGCCCATTTGGCAGAAGCCGGTTGTCGGGGAGATAATTTTTGCCATGGCAAGTGTACTCCCCAGCCGCTGCTTTTCCAGCTAAAGAGGGTTGTGGTTGGGGGGTGATTAAATGGTTTTTCTACTCAACCACTGGAGTGAACAAGCCCCTGATCCAATGATTTGGCACAGAACAGTACAGTTTTCAAAGCAACTTATTTTTTTGTGAGTCTGTTGCAAAATGTCGGACTTGGAGACCAGTAATAGCACTTCTTGTTATAGACTGACAATGCTGAAGCGCTGCAATTAGAAGCAGCGATGTCTACCTGTCATTCAGCTGGCCTTCGGATTGCTTATCTGATAGACCTGAACAGGCAACTGAAGGCACCCGTTCAGCAGGGACAGCACTGCTGCCATTTGTCAGGCAGTGGCTCAAAGCGGCCATACCTTGATTGAAATTTGACCGGTCCAGTAGGGGTTTGCTGAATTTCAATCCATATATATGAGGACAGTGGTTGTACAGAAGTTGATCTACCAGTCGAGGTCTGCACAACCAGCCTGTTGGGTTTTTCTCGAAAGAACAGTGCTACCGGTTATAGCTGGCATCACTGACTAGCGGGAAAGTCTCCCTGCTGTCAGAATACAATCGCTCGGTGGGAGTGATTTCCCCCATCCGCTTCGTGTGGATGAAGAAATTGGGTTATTTTTTTCTAAAAGAATTATTAAAGTAATTGTAAATAATAAACATGTTATACTTCCCTTCTGCATTCGATCGCCTAGGCGATCGCAGCGGGAGTGGAATGGGTGCCAAAGGTGTCAATCCTTAATGGGGAGCGGGGGGACCAATCTTTAAAGCGGAACTTCCCCTTTTGGGTGGAACTCCGCTTTAATACGTAGGGAAATTAACCCTTTCTGTACTATGCAAAATCAATGTTCTTGAATGTTTCTAAAGACTACAAAACCGCACACTTCAAGAACATATGAACGCACGCTAATGCAGCACCGTGGCTAAATGGTTAGCACTTCCACCTGGCAGTACTAGGGTCGCTGGTTCGAATCCCAACCACGGCACCACCTGCCTGGAGTTTGCATGTTCTCCCTGTGACTGCGTGGGTACTCCGGTTTTCTCCCACACTCCAAAGACATGCTGGTAGGTTAATTGGATTCAGTCTAAATTGTCCCTAGTATGTGTATGTATGAATGTGAGTTAGGGACCTTAGATTGTACGCCCCTTGAGGGTTAGGGACCGATGTGAATGTACAATATATAAATATATATGTGTGTGTATGTAAAGCGCTGCGTAAATTGATTGCACTATATAAGTACCTGAAATAAATAAAAATAAATATATATATATATATATATATATATATATATATATATACACAGTTGCAAGAAAAAGTATGTGAACCCCTTGGGATTACGTGGAGTTTTGCATGAATTGGGCATAAAATGTGCTCTGAACGTCATCTAAGTCACAACAATAGAAGAACACAGTCTGCTGAACATAATACTACACAAACATTAGGTGTTGCCATGGTTTAATTGCACATAACATGTAAACATTCACAGTGCAGGGAGGAAAAAGTATGTGAGGCCCTAGCTTAATGACTTCTCCCAGAGCTAATTGGAGCCAGGAGTGAGCCAACCTTGACTCCAATCAGTGTGATGATATTGGATGTGTTGCTGACAGCTGTCCTGCCCTTAAAAAACACACACCTGTTTTGGGTTTACTGGTTTCAAGAAGCACTGTCTGATGTGAACCATGCCTCGCAGAAAAGAGCTCTCAGAAGACCTACCATCAAGAATTGTTGACTTGCATGAAGCTGGAAAGGTTTACAAAAGTATCTCCAAAAGCCTTGATGTTCATGTGTCCACGGTAAGACAGACTGTCTACAAATGGAGAAAGTTTAGCACTGCTGCTACTCTCCCTAGGCGTGGTCGTCCTGTAAAAATGACTGCAAGAGCACAGCGCAGAATGCTGCATGAGGTAAAGAAGAATCCCAGAGTGTCAGCTAAAGACCTACAGAAATCTCAGGCACATGCTAACATTTTTGTTGACACATCTACAATAAGGAAAACATTAAACAAGAATGGAGTACATGGGAGGACACCACGGAGGAAGCCATTGCTGTCCAAAAAGAATATTGCAACACGTTTGAAGTTTGCAAAAGAGCACCTGGATGTTCCACAGCACTACTGGCAAAATATACTGTGGACAGATGACACCAAGATTGAGTTGTTTGGGAAGAACACACAACACTATGTGTGGAGAAAAAAAGGCACAGCACACCAACATCAAAACCTCATCCCCACTGTGAAACATGGCGGAGGGAGCATCATGGTTTGGGGCTGCTTTGCTGCCTCAGGGCCTGGAGGGATTGTTGTCATTGATGGGAAAATGAATTCCAGAGTTTATCAAGACATTTTGCAGGAAAACGTATGACCATCTGTCCGCCAACTGAAGCTTCGCAGAGGATGGGTGATGCAACAGGACAATGACCCAAAGCATACAAGTCATTCAACAAAACAATGGCTGCAACAGCACAGAATACGCCTTCTGGAGTGGCCCAGTCAGAGTCCTGACCTCAACCCGATTGAAATGCTGTGGCATGACCTTAAGAGAGCGATTCACACCAGACATCCCAAGAATATTGCTACACTGAAACAGTTTTGTGAAGAGGAGTGGTCCAAAATGACTCCAGATCGTTGTGCAGGTCTGGTTGAGGGTATTGCTGCCAAAGGAGGGTCAACCAGTTATTAAGTCCAAAGGTTCACATACTTTTTCCTCCCTGCACTGTGAATGTTTACATGTTATGTGCAATTGAACCATGGCAACATCTAATGTTTGTGTAGTATTATGTTCAGCAGACTGTGTTCTTCTATTGTTGTGACTTAGATGACGTTCAGAGCACATTTTATGCCGAATTCATGCAAAACTCCACGTAATCCCAAGGGGTTCACATACTTTTTCTTGCAACTGTGTGTGTGTGTATATGTATATATATATATATATATATATATATATGTGTGTGTATATGTATATATGTGTGTATATGTATATATAAATTGGCCCTAGTACGTGTGAATGTGCGTTAGGTATTTCAGACTGGGTTAGGGACTGATGTGAATATATATTAAGTCACAGGGAGATATATATATATATATATATCTCCCTGTGACTGTGTGGGTTTCCTCCGGGTACTCCGGTTTCCTCCCACACTACAAAGACATGCTGGTAGGTGAATTGGCTCCTGTCTACATTGTCCCTAGTATGTGTATGTATGAATGTGAGTTAGGGACCTTAGATTGTACGCTCCTTGAGGGTTAGGGACTGATGTGAATGTACAATATATATGTAAAGTGCTGCGTAAACTGACGGCGCTATATAAGTACCTGAAATAAATAATAATACATAGGTGTTAAGCGCAGTATTACTTTTGCATGGAATAAAGGGTTAGCAATAGTGTGCTCTGGAATGGCTGAGTTTTATGAATTGCCTACATGGTATGTATGATCCATTTTCTTAATATCGCTTTCAAGCTGTGCCTATCATTTTATTTTAGTAACACAGATGAATGAGAGGACTGGGCAGGCCATGGAAATACATGCCACACATTCCCCCATAAAAGATTTCTTTTCTTAAACGAGTGAATGGTGCAACGCAGCTCTGTTCCATCAGAATAAGAATGCACAAATGCCCATTACATGTGTTTTCACAACTGCTTCTGGTATTTTGTGGGGGATCCTTTCAGGAGGTCGACACAAACTGCCCACAGTGGAGACTGGTCCCGTATCCCCCGGGGACTTCATAGCTGGTCAAGTGAGGGAGAGTTATATAAACATTAGCAGTCCGCACGCCCCCTCCGCACCTCCCAGCAATTTCACACCCCCCTTACACACCTCCCTTCTTCTCTCTAAGCATCCCCTCACTGCAGGAGAAGAAAGGTGCATTGTAAGCCAGGATCCAAGGGAAGGGGGGTAGCAGCGGTGCCTATAAGTTGCTGAATATTCCTTCAGTTTGGGCTACTCTTGCTCACCGCTCTGCCAAGGGACGGGTTTTGGGTTTGGGAGGGGAGGAGGTGAGAGAGGGGGTCTGTGTTGGAAAGGGGGGCCAGGATCTGAGCCCAGAGCCGGGAAGAGCTGGGCGTTTACTGGTGGCTTGTGGGAATGATTTCATTTGAAAGGCCTGCAATATTTTCCCCTCTGGTTTGGGAGCAAGTCGGACGTGTGAGAGCTGAGTCCAGCTGGGGACGTCTGCAAAGCACATGGCATCTCCTGCTCAGGGCAGCCTCCAGTCCTGCACTGTCCTGTCACTAGAGGGGACCTACCTAGTTACCTGCTTCCCTTTCCTCACTTTCTGCCTTGCTGTCTCTCTGTTCGCAGTCCCCGGCCGCTGCACCAGACAATGATCCTCTTGGACCGCTACCCAATGGATGGGGTAAGTGGGAGCTCCTTGGTTTCATTTTTTTAACCGACTGTTTTATTGAACTTTATAGGAACATGTTAGTCTAGTATTTGGAAACGTTAAAAGTGCAATGAGGCTGATTTCTAAATGGGGGGGGGGGAGCAGAGATGATGCATATAATAACCAATCAGTCTTCATCTTTTAAATGAGACTAGGAATCTGGTTAACATTGACAACTGCGCCAGTTTTCATACCTTAAGCCCATTGATTGAAAATTGTAAAAAATTGGTTTACCGAGTCTGCAGTGACTGATCTGGTTAGCATTGACAATTACGCCAGTTTTTATACCTCAATCCCGTTGATTGAAAATTTAAAAAATTGGTTTACCGGGTCTGCAGTGACCGATCTGGTTAACATTGACAATTGCGCCAGTTTTTATACCTCAATCCCATTGATTGAAAAATTTAAAAATTGGTTTACCGGGTCTGCAGTGACCGATCTGGTTAACATTGACAATTGCGCCAGTTTTTATACGTCAATCCCAGTGATTGAAAAATTAAAAAATTGGTTTACCGTGTCTGCAGTGACCGATCTGGTTAACATTGACAATTGCGCCAGTTTTTATACCTCAATCCCATTGATTGAAAAATTAAAAAATTGGTTTACCGGGTCTGCAGTGACCGATCTGGTTAGCATTGACAATTGCGCCAGTTTTCATACCTCAAGCCCATTGATTGAAAATTTTAAAAAATTGGTTTACCATGTCTGAAGTGACTGATGTATTGCATATATCGAGTTTGTTAAAGCAAATGGGAGTTTCTTTTTTTTAATTTTTTTTTGTTCTCTATGATTGTATCATTTTTTGTGCCATTTGGATGCTGTTTGTAAGGGTAAGGGTGGACCAATCTCCACAGCCAGGTAGCCAGTGTCCCTAAGAACATTACAGGTGGTGTGCCTACAATGCTGAAACTTTTTTTATTGCCCATAGAAGTACATATATCCTGGTTCTAAAAATGATCCTGTTGGATCCTCCTAAAGACTGACCTGCTCTTAAATTTTGATATAAGACCTTTAGGACTGTTATGTCTCTTTGAGTTAGCCAATAATTAGTATCATATTGATTCCCCTTTTTTAGACTTGGTGCTCTTTTGTATCTCTAAACCAACAATAGGGTGTACTTTGTATGGGAAGATATGTAAGCAGCTTTATGTTTGAAATATACTGGTCCGGGATGGTAGTTGGCCCAGTTTTTAGTATATTTAGTTCTGTTGGGGCATTGGTTTTAAGTGGTTTGGCAGTAGCTGCAGGGGAGAAAGCGGACCAAGTTGGGGTCTTTGTAGGTCCAGAAAAGTTAGATGTGGTGCATGACGACACAAGCAAGTTTTAGAGCAGTAAATAGCTCAGTGCTGGGTATATTTACTTCTAGTTTGAATTACAATTATTTAATTGCTAGAGTAGTAAGCGATTTGTTGAGGGTATGTACTGCTCATTCCCTAGAGCTGTAAGCGACTTGTGGGGTATGTACTGCTCATTCCCTAGAGCTGTAAGCGACTTGTGGGGTATGTACTGCTCATTCTCTAGAGCTGTAAGCGACTTGTGGGGTATGTACTGCTCATTCCCTAGAGCTGTAAGCGACTTGTTGTGGGGTATGTACTGCTCATTCCCTGGAGCTGTAAGCGACTTGTTGTAGAGTATGTACTGCTCATTCCCTAGAGTTGTAAGTGACTTGTTGTAGAGTATGTACTGCTCATTCCCTAGAGTTGTAAGTGACTTGTTGTAGAGTATGTACTGCTCATTCCCTAGAGTTGTAATTGACTTGTTGTGGGGTGTGTACTGCTCATTCCCTAGAGTTGTAAGCGACTTGTTGTAGAGTATGTACTGCTCATTCCCTAGAGTTGTAAGCGACTTGTTGTGTGTTGTGTACTGCTCATTCCCTAGAGTTGTAAGCGACTTGTGGGTTGTGTATTGCTCATTCCCTAGAGCTGTAAGCAACTTGTTGTAGGGTGTGTACTGCTCATTCCCTAGAGCTGTAAGCGACTTGTTGTAGGGTGTGTACTGCTCATTCCCTAGAGTTGTAAGTGACTTGTTGTAGGGTGTGTACTGCTCATTCCCTAGAGTTGTAAGCGACTTGTGGGTTGTGTATTGCTCATTCCCTAGAGTTGTAAGTGACTTGTTGTGGGTTGTATACTGCTCATTCCCTAGAGTCGTAAGCGACTTGTGCGTTGTGTACTGCTCATTCCATAGAGTTGTAAGTGACTTGTGGGGTACGTACTGCTCATTCCCTAGAGCTGTAAGCGACTTGTTGTGGGGTGTATACTGGTCATTCTGTGTTTATAGGTCTAGAGCAGGGGTCTGCAAACTTTCCAATCAAAGGGCCACTTGACTGTCCTTCAGACTTTTGGGGAGCCGGACTGTGGCCAGTAGAGTAGAAAACGTCCTAGCGTCAGTGAGAGGCATAGTGTCCCATATTCGGTATTCGGGGAAGGGATAGTGCCCCGTTGTTGGTGTCAGTGAGAGGAATAGCTCCCCTTTTGTTGGTTTCAATGGAAGGAATAGTGCACCATCATTGGTGTCATCAGTAGGAATAGTATCCTATCATTGGTGGTGGGAAGAATAGTGCCTCATCGTTGGTATCAGTGGGAAGAATAGTGTCCCATCATTGGTGTCAGTGGGAGGAATAGTGCCTCATCGTTGGTGTCAGTGGGATGAATAGTGCCCCATCATTGGTAATCAGTGGAAGAAATAGTGGAAATGGGAGGAATAATGCCCCATTGTTGGTATCATTGGGAAGAATAGCGCCACATTGTTGTTATCAGTGGGAGGAATAATGTCCCATTTTTAGTGTCATTAATTATTGGTGTCAGTGGAAGAAATAGTGGGAATGGGAGGAATAGTGTTCCATTGTAGGTGTCAGTGGAAAGAACAGTGCCCCAGATGGCCAAGGGCCAGATAAAGGCAAGCAAAAAGCCACGGTTTGGAGACCACTGGTCTAGACCAGGGTTTCTTAACTAGGGTTCCTCCAGAGGCTGCTAGGGGTTCCTTGAGCAATGAGACACCATTGATCCTTTCAGATATCTGTAAGGGGGTAATTCTTCCCAATGACCACAAGTGTAAGGAGCATTCTTCCCACTGACCATCACACCAATGTATCATGAGTTGTAGATATAGTAATTATTAGCAGGCGTTTCCAGAGACCGGAAAGTTATTTTGAGGGTTCCTCTGCATTGAAAAAAGTTGAGAAAGGCTGGTCTTGATAGAAGAAGTGCATGGAGCTCCAGAAGGATAAGAGGCTTTGTACAGGTCTCAGTCAGGTACTATAGATACTCTTTTACCTTAATTCTGAGTGTGTGTGCATCTAGAAGACGAATTTGATTGATTTTGGGTGTGCTTTGTTCGTCGTTGTAAGTAGCTCAGTGTTCATGTATGCTGCTCCAGTAGTATAATTGTCTTCGTGGGTTGAGTTTTGGGGTGTATACTGGTCATTCTGTGTTTGTAGGTCTAGAGCAGGGGTCTCCAAACTTGCCAATAAAAGGGCCACTTGACTGTCCTTCAGACTTTTGGGGAACTGGCCTGTGGCCAGTAGAGCAGAAAATGTCCTGGCATCAGCGGGAGGCTGGTCTTGAGATAGAAGAAGTGCATGGAGCTCCAGAAGGATAAGAGGCTTTGTACAGGTCTGACGTAGGTACTATAGATACTCTTTTACCTTAATTCTGAGTGTATGTGCATCTAGAAGACGAATTTGATTGATTTTGGGTATGCTTTGTTCGTTGTAGTAAGTAGCTCAGTGTTCATGTATGCTGCTCCTGTAGTATAATTGCGTGGGTTGAGTTTTGGGGTGTATACTGGTCATTCTGTGTTTGTAGGTCTAGAGCAGGGGTCTCCAAACTTGCCAATCAAAGGGCAACTTGACTGTCCTTCAGACTTTTGGGGAACTGGCCTGTGGCCAGTAGAGTAGAAAATGTCCTGGCGTCAGTGGGAGGCGGGTCTTGAGATAGAAGAAGTGCATGGAGCTCCAGAAGGATAAGAGGCTTTGTACAGGTCTGATGTAGGTACTATAGATACTCTTTTACCTTAATTCTGAGTGTGTGTGCATCTAGAAGACGAATTTGATTGATTTTGGGTATGCTTTGTTCGTTGTAGTAAGTAGCTCAGTGTTCATGTATGCTGCTCCAGTAGTATAATTGCGTGGGTTGAGTTTTGTGTATACTGGTCATTCTGTGTTTGTAGGTCTAGAGCAGGGGTCTCCAAACTTGCCAATAAAAGGGCCACTTGACTGTCCTTCAGACTTTTTGGGAACTGGCCTGTGGCCAGTAGAGTAGAAAATGTCCTGGCGTCAGTGGGAGGCGGGTCTTGAGATAGAAGAAGTGCATGGAGCTCCAGAAGGATAAGAGGCTTTGTACAGGTCTGACGTAGGTACTATAGATACTCTTTTACCTTAATTCTGAGTGTGTGTGCATCTAGAAGACGAATTTGATTGATTTTGGGTGTGCTTTGTTCGTCGTAGTAAGTAGCTCAGTGTTCATGTATGCTGCTCCAGTAGTATAATTGTGTGCGTGGGTTGAGTTGGCGCAATGCTGAATGTGTGAGGGCCCATCTGAGCAGGTTATTTGGCCAATGTCTGCTGCACTTCAGTTGAGGAGAGTAGGTGCTGACATATGTGCCAATATAGTGGTAGGAGGGACAATCGGCTTGGCTTTGACTCTATGATGATCCCGGGGTGGCTTATTGCTACGTGTGTGTAGGATCAGAAAAGCAACTGGCTTTTTTTTTTTTTTTTGTGTATGCAGTTTATTCGAGTTTCTGGTTTAGTCCTGAGTGTCTGAAGGCTCATTGGCGCAGTGGCGGGCGTACATAATACCAGGTGAATGCGTAGTTCTGGTGGTATTCGCATAGCTCCAAGGAACAACTTTTTTCGGTTTGCATTGTATAGGTTGCTGGTTGTAGGCTCCTGTTTTTTTAAAGTTGAATAGAATTGTGTCTTTAGGTATTTTTCTTGAAAAATTTTGCACAGGCAGTGCCGCCAAGAGTAAAACCAAAATTATAGACCGAATAGACTAAGCACCTCCCCCGCTCCGTGTATGTTCAGACATTCATCTCATATGCTGCAAGTGGTCAGAGCTATAGAACAGACTGGTCATCAGCTGTGTGTATTGCTCCGTGTCTTCTCTAAAGTCACTAAAAGCAAGGCATCATGGGAAGTTCTCCGGTGCCGTGACTGACCAGGAGCCTTCTACTCAGAGAAGAATGACCACTTTCCAGATTGGTAGCTTGGTGGGTTTTTGAGTTTGCAGTTTAAATCTTTGGAAAGTTGATAAAAGGTAATTGCCAAGCACAGAGGGGCCGCGTCTTGCCAGCAGTCGTGTAGTTATGTAGATGTTGGAAGCATCCCGTTCCCGTCTGAGACTGTTTAAGTGAGACCCCCGAGGCACAGCTTCACTAGAAGTAATTGTTTATTCCTTGGCTGCCATTCAACCTGCACCTGCTTTATGTGAAAAAAAAAATTGGTTTGTCTACTTTCATGTGAGTTCCAGATGTTTTTTTTTTCTATTGCAGTTGTTTAAATCTGGCCATACACAGAGAGATCTGATTGCTTGATTTTTCACAATAAGTTCCTTGGTTGATTCCCAATTCAAAGTTAGGTAGAGTCTTTATTACTACCTGAGAAGCAGCAACGCATGGCGCTATATATTGCACTCCTACAGCCTTCTGATCTGCATGTGAGAAGGAAAAGATCATGGAAAATTGGCAAATTTATTTATTTCAGGTACTTATATAGCGCCATCAATTTCCGCAGCACTTTACATATATATTGTACATTCACATCAGTCCCTAACTGTCAAGGGGCGTACAATCTAAGGTCCCTAACCGTCAAGGGGCGTACAATCTAAGGTCCCTAACCCTCAAGGGGTGTACAATCTAAGGTCCCTAACCCTCAAGGGGTGTACAATCTAAGGTCCCTAACCCTCAAGGGGCGTACAATCTAAGGTCCCTCACCCTCAAGGGGCGTACAATCTAAGGTCCCTAACCGTCAAGGGGCGTACAATCTAAGGTCCCTCACCCTCAAGGGGTGTACAATCTAAGGTCCCTAACCCTCAAGGGGTGTACAATCTAAGGTCCCTAACCCTCAAGGTGTGTACAATCTAAGGTCCCTAACCCTCAAGGGGCGTACAATCTAAGGTCCCTCACCCTCAAGGGGCGTACAATCTAAGGTCCCTCACCCTCAAGGGGTGTACAATCTAAGGTCCCTAACCCTCAAGGGGTGTACAATCTAAGGTCCCTAACCCTCAAGGGGCGTACAATCTAAGGTCCCTAACCCTCAAGGGGCGTACAATCTAAGGTCCCTAACTCACATTCATACATACACATACTAGGGCCAATTTAGACAGGAGCCAGTTCACCTACCAGCATGTCTTTGGAGTGAGGGAGGAAACCGGAGTACCTGGAGGAAACCCACGCAAGCACAAGGAGAACATGCAAACTCCAGGCAGGTGGTGCCACTTTACATATATATTGTACATTCCCATCAGTCCCTAACCCTCAAGGGGCGTACAATCTAAGGTCCCTAACTCACATTCATACATACACATATTAGGGACAATGTAGACAGGAGCCAATTAACCTTCCAGCATGTCTTTGGAGTTTGGGAGCAAACCGGAGTACCTGGAGGAAACCCACGCAAGCACAAGGAGAACATGCAAACTCCAGGCAGGTGGTGCCACTTTACATATATATTGTACATTCACATCAGTCCCTAACCCTCAAGGAGCGTACAATCTAAGGTCCCTAACTCACATTCATACATACACATACTAGGGACAATGTAGACAGGAGCCAATTACCTACCAGCATGTCTTTGGAGTTTGGGAGGAAAATGGAGTACCTGGAGGAAACCCACGCAAGCACAAGGAGAACATGAAAACTCCAGGCAGGTGGTGCCACTTTATATATATATAGTACATTCACATCAGTCCCTAACACTCATGGGTGTACAATCCAAGGTTCCTAACTCACATTCATACATACACATACTAGGGCCAATGTAGACAGGAGCCAATTACCTACCAGCATATCTTTTGAGTGTGGGAGGAAACTGGAGTACCCAAAGAAAACCCACACGGTCATCGGGAGAACTCTGCAAACTCCAGGTAGGTGGTGTCGTGCTTGGGATTGGAACCAGCGACCCTAATGCTGTCAGGTGGAAGTGTTGACCATTTGGCCACTGTGTCAAATTGTATCAAATACCATCATTTTCCTTTCTTGGCGCCAATCCATAGCAACATACCACATCCATGCTGCCATGTTGGCACCAGGAAAGAAGATTTTTAGTAAAGGGCATTTCCTTTCTCGTATCTACTTTTGGTCACACTGCGTCCAGTATGTGGTCTTTTGTCACCATTGATGCTTGAATCATTTCCATCACTAGAGGAAATAAACCGTGGATCTGATTCCATTCTTTGTTTCCAGAATAATGAGAACGATTTCTTTGTTGGCTTTTTTCAGGATATATTGGGAAAGATGTATAAATCCTGAGTAAAAAAAAAAAAAAATGTGGTGTATAGTAGTAGTCACACAGGTGCTAGTATTTGTCTTTGCTAAAAAAAAAAAAAAAAAAAAGTAACTGCTCTATTAACTGGGGTATATTGTCCAGAATTTTCTGGGCTATTTTCTTCTTTTCGATGATCTGGAAGACTGTACCTAATACTTAATTAAAACACGACCCTGCCATACCTGATGTACCATAAACATAAAAGGGTTTTGATGGATATTTCCAATTAAGTGGAGGATACAGGATCAATTGGAGGGTCATTAATTAGCAATCTAGTTTGATACCACTTGATATATTGGAAACACTTCATTCTAGACTGGGTACCAACTTGTAGGGTTGGGGCAAAGGATTCCCAAACGACAAAACATTTTTTGTCCTGTGATTTTTTTTTTTTGCTTAAGGAGGCCTCCACCTAGTCCATGCGAAAAACATAAGAAGCACACACCGGCCACTTTATTAGGTCCACCTCTTCAATTGCTTGGTAACACAAATTGCTAATCAGCTAATCACATGCACCACCTCAGTGCATTTAGGCATGTAGATGTGGTGAAGACGACTTGCTGAAGTTCAAACCGAGCCTCAGAAGGGGATTTAAGTGACTTTGAACATGGCATGGTTGATCAGAGTATTTCAAAAACTGCTGATCTACTGGGATTTTTACTCACAACCTACTCTAGGGTTTACAGAGAATGGTCCGAAAAAGAGAAAATATCCAGTGAGCGGCAGTTCGTGTGAGGCGAAAATGCCTTGTAGTTGTCAAAGGAGAATGGGCAGACTGGTTGTTGCGGCATTTAGATGGTAGGATCAGAATTTGGCATAAACAACATGGAAGCATGGATCCATCCTGCCTTGTTTCAACGGTTCATGCTGGTGGTGTCATGGTGTGGTGGATCCATCCTGCCCTGTATCAATGGTTCAGGCTGGTGGTGTCATGGTGTGGTGGATCCATCCTGCCTTGTATCAACGGTTCAGGCTGGTGGTGTCATGGTGTGGTGGATCCATCCTGCCTTGTATCAACGGTTCAGGCTGGTGATGTCATGGTGTGGTGGATCCATCCTGCCTTGTATCAACGGTTCAGGCTGGTGGTGTCATGGTGTGGTGGATCATCCTGCCTTGTATCAACAGTTCAGGCTGGTGTTGGTGGTGTCATGGTGTGGTGGATCCATCCTGCCTTGTATCAACGGTTCAGGCTGGTGGTGTCATGGTGTGGTGGATCATCCTGCCTTGTATCAACGGTTCAGGCTGGTGGTGGTGGTGTCATGGTGTGGTGGATCCATCCTGCCTTGTATCAACGGTTCAGGCTGGTGGTGTCATGGTGTGGTGGATCCATCCTGCCTTGTATCAACGGTTCAGGCTGGTGGTGTCATGGTGTGGTGGATCATCCTGCCTTGTATCAACAGTTCAGGCTGGTGTTGGTGGTGTCATGGTGTGGTGGATCCATCCTGCCTTGTATCAACGGTTCAGGCTGGTGGTGTCATGGTGTGGTGGATCATCCTGCCTTGTATCAACGGTTCAGGCTGGTGGTGGTGGTGTCATGGTGTGGTGGATCCATCCTGCCTTGTATCAACAGTTCAGGCTGGTGGTGGTGGTGTCATGGTGTGGTGGATCCATCCTGCCTTGTATCAACAGTTCAGGCTGGTGGTGTAAGGGTGTGGGGGATATTTTCTTGGCACCAACAATTTGTATCTAATAAAGTGACCGGTGAGTGTAGTTTAGCTATAAACAAAGAAATAGTGGGGGCTTCTGAATAGATCCACACACCGTAGTTCTTCAACAAATATTCCTACTCTATATGCTTGTCAATACCTCCCACCAACTGGTTGTTGGATATGACTACTAGTTTACGTTAATTATTTTCGTAGGGAAGCTTCGAGAAAGAATCTTAAACTTGCTTGGTTGCTATGAACAACATCCCTCCATTCCGCTTCTCTCTGGATTTTGCAAACAGGCTGAAGCCACTGTCTGCTCAGGGTGTGGTTGGGTGTTTTTCCACACACATCACCGCTATTGAGAGTGTGAAATTGCTTGGAACCAGTAGACGAACAACGTTGCTCGGTCCAGTACAGACGTACCCATAAACTAAAATACTTCCAGCGTATGAACAGGATTTTCATTGTGTAATAGATGCCTGAGTTAGCTTAAGCACCAAGCCAATATTCCAAGCTGGTTGTAGATGACGAGCAGACTGTGTGTCCTATTCTGCTTCTGGATGGTATAACAATCCACATTCGAAGCCAGAACTTCTTATTATCCAAGGCTGGCGTGTGCTCCTGGCGCTTTGCACACTTGCCAACTTTTTGAAAAGGTTTCCAGGGACACTTTGTCATTGATTCAGTGCGCTGGGGCTAACTGTCCCCAATTTCCAAACCGTTCCAGGTTTTGAGGTTTTTGTCCGAGGAAATTTATATCCCTGGAAATTTCCATGGTTTTTAGTTCTGAGGGACTTGACCACAAAACGGGTCTCTGTGCGTTAAAGACTCTTCTGATCACCTAGCAGAAGGCTGGAAAAACCCCAGGAGCCTTGTTGCCAAACACCCTTCAAATCTACAGCTGGTTCTAATGTTTCTCTTGCCAGGATACAATTACCCCTGGTCCATAGATGGGGCTTATTGACTCTTCAATGTTCTATTTATACACCAATCTGAGACCTAGCAGCACATTGGTTATGAAGAGCCATTTTTCAAAAGCAAAAAAAAAAAAAAAGGGAATATAATAGTTAAAAAAAAAAATCTTAATGGCTTATGTAGTATCCTATAAATCTGCTGCCTTCTCAAAGGAAAGGAAAGATGGACTTTTCAGGTGCCAGTACGCAATTTGAATAAAATGCAGAGTTTTATTACAATTTTCGAAACTCAGAAACAGAGTAAAAATTCTTTAGCACAAAATACAAAGAAAGATAGCACCTCCTGTAACGGAACCGGACCCCGACTGCACCAGGGTATTTCCGTTAGACTCCTGCTTCCCTGTCCGAACACAGATCCACGGACCCCACCGCTGACCAAACAAGACTAGAGGACACCAGTTCGTATAAACATGGAACCAGGGGCGGACTGACCATTTGGAAACTTGGGCACTGCCGAGGACTCGGGGTCAGTAGGGGGCCCCATGAGATGCCCCTGGTACCTTTTTTATAGGCTTTTTTGAGTTTGGGCAAAGACACAGGGGCCCCATGATCCCCTATTGCCAGTCAGTCGTCAGTCCGCCCCTGCATGGAAGTCTTTATTTTAAACTCAAATGGGCTTTTTATACAATACATTCTGAGACTGATCACATGATCATATGCAAACGCAGCTATATACAGAAATAGAGGTAACACTCTAAACAGTAAGTTAAGTAGGTTGGCTAGCTGGGTGATCTAAACAAAAGGTGAATGGGAATTCACACCTAGACAATGGTTGGCTGACTTAGGATCTCACTAAAGAGCAGGCGGTCCGGCTCCTTCTATTCACATATCTAGTTCAGAATCAGCAACCAAGAATTTATTTATTTATTTATCGAGTTTATATAGCGCCAAAGGGTTTGCTGAGCGCTGTACAATAGAGGGGGGGACAATACATGAAACAGAACAGTAACATCAAACAGCACACGAGGGGTTAGAGGGCCCTACTCTTTCGAGCGTACAATCTAGGAGGGAGGGGGTAGAGGCACAGGAGGAAACGGCTGTGGGGGATGGAGTGGTAGGAGGAGGGAAGGGCAGCGGCTGTTAGGTGAGGGTGGGGTAGGCTTCCCTGAAGAGGTGGGTTTTCAGGGAGCGCCTGAAGGTGAGGAGGGAAGGTGACAGTCTGATGGATTGGGGTAGTGAGTTCCAGAGGATGGGGGAGGACCTGGAGAAGTCTTGCAGTCGTGCGTGGGAGGAGGAGACCAGGGAGCAAGATAGAAGGAGGTCCTGTGAAGAGCGAAGGGTAGGGTGGTACCTGGGAATCAGGTCGGTGAGGTAGTTAGGGGCAGTGTTGTGAATGGCCTTATAGGTCAGGGTGAGCAATTTAAATTTAATGCGTTGGGCAATGGGGAGCCAGTGGAGGGAGAGGCAGAGGGGGGTGGCAGAGGTGGAGCGGCTGGTGAGGTGGATGAGTCTGGCCGCTGAGTTCAGGATGGTCTGAAGCGGGGAGAGCCTGCACTGGGGTAGGCCGGTGAGGAGAGAGTTGCAGTAGTCCAGGCGTGAGATAATCAGGGAGTGTACTAGTAGTTTAGTGGTGTCTGGGGTAAGGAAGGAGCGTATCTTGGAGATGTTGCGGAGGTGGAGTCTGCATGTGTTTGTGAGAGATTTGATATGAGGTTGAAAGGAAAGGTTTGAGTCCAGAATGACGCCAAGGACTTTGGCTTGCTGGGCGGGATTGATGGTGGTGTTGTTGGTAGTGATGGAAAGGATGGGGGGGGTGGCGCGGGCTGGGGGGAAGATGAGAAGCTCGGTTTTGGAGAGGTTGAGTTTGAGGAATAGTCTTCATATAGCTGATAAATATTACTGTCACATCTGAACTCATTCCAACTGCATTCTCAGCGTCCATTAGTCACCCTGTGCCCATAAGAGACACAGGGTGACTTACACATAAGAGGGATATGGGGAGCTGAGACAGGGGTCTCCCCACCTCTCCAAAGTGAGCTGTGTTCCATGGGCCCCCCCACCCAAAGTGACTCTTGTCACACCTCCCTTAAAGATTCACCCACCAAAACCATCATCCACCTCTGATATATAAACAATAAACTATTGACGATGAATCAAAGTTTGCCTGGGGTGTCTTCAACGTGGGTGAGGCATCTCAATGCGTTTCACGGCAATTCCTGCTTCTTCAGGAGGCATGGGTAGAGCAAAGTAAAATTCAAAAAGTACAATATTAAACAAATATACATGCCAATTACACAGATCCATAAAGTCAATTCCAAAACTCACCAGACCGTCAGCAGGTCCACAATTGCAACAGGACGATGCGGCGCCCAAGACGGGTATTATCTCCCCATGGGGCAGGTGTGGAGGCAAAAAGGCAGCAACCTAAGCATCGAGAGAAACAACAACAGAACTAGGGTGACAACCCTATAGGGGTATCTCAAAGGTAAATATTAAAGGTTGTCTTTAGGAACTTTGATGCCAAGAATTATAAATGAAATATTGGCAATACAATGTAAAATTTGGCCAATTGCTTAACCACTTTAAGTCCGGACACTTTCCCCCCCTTCCAGTCCGGACACTTCCCCCCCTTCCAGTCCGGACACTTCCCCCCCCCTTCCAGTCCGGACACTTTCCCCCCCTTCCAGTCCGGACACTTTCCCCCCCTTCCAGTCCGGACACTTTCCCCCCCTTCCAGTCCGGACACTTTCCCCCCTTCCAGTCCGGACACTTTCCCCCCCTTCCAGTCCGGACACTTTCCCCCCCCTTTCAGTCCGGACACTTTCCCCCCCCTTTCAGTCCGGACACTTTCCCCCTCCTTTCAGTCCGGACACTTTCCCCCCCCTTTCAGTCCGGACACTTTCCCCGCCCTTTCAGTCCGGACACTTTCCCCCCCCTTTCAGTCCGGACACTTTCCCCCCCCTTTCAGTCCGGACACTTCCCCCCCCTTTCAGTCCGGACACTTTCCCCCCCCCTCCAGTCCGGACACTTTCCCCCCCCCTCCAGTCCGGACACTTTCCCCCCCCTCCAGTCCGGACACTTCCCCCCCTCCAGTCCGGACACTTCCCCCCCCTCCAGTCCGGACACTTTCCCCCCCTTCCAGTCCGGACACTTTCCCCCCCTTCCAGTCCGGACACTTTCCCCCCCTTCCAGTCCGGACACTTTCCCCCCCTTCCAGTCCGGACACTTTCCCCCCCTTCCAGTCCGGACACTTTTCCCCCCTTCCAGTCCGGACACTTTCCCCCCTTCCAGTCCGGACCCTTTCCCCCCCTTCCAGTCCGGACCCTTCCCCCCCCCCTTCCAGTCCGGACACTTTCCCCCCCTTCCAGTCCGGACACTTTCCCCCCCTTCCAGTCCGGACACTTTCCCCCCCTTCCAGTCCGGACACTTTCCCCCCCTTCCAGTCCGGACACTTTCACCCCCCTTTCAGTCCGGACACTTTCCCCCCCCCCCTTTCAGTCCGGACACTTTCCCCCCCCCTCCAGTCCGGACACTTTCCCCCCCCCTCCAGTCCGGACACTTTCCCCCCCCTCCAGTCCGGACACTTTCCCCCCCTCCAGTCCGGACACTTTCCCCCCCCCTCCAGTCCGGACACTTTCCCCCCCCTCCAGTCCGGACACTTTCCCCCCCTTCCAGTCCGGACACTTTCCCCCCCTTCCAGTCCGTACACTTTCCCCCCCTTCCTGTCCGGACACTTTCCCCCCCTTCCAGTCCGGACACTTTCCCCCCCTTCCAGTCCGGACACTTTCCCCCCCTTCCAGTCCGGACACTTTCCCCCCCTTCCTGTCCGGACACTTTCCCCCCCCTTCCAGTCCGGACACTTTCCCCCCCTTCCAGTCCGGACACTTTCCCCCCCTTCCAGTCCGGACACTTTCCCCCCCTTCCAGTCCGGACACTTTCACCCCCTTCAGCGCTATCACACTTTGAATGACAATTGCGCGGTCATGCAACACTGTACCCATTTGAATTTTTTAGCATTTTTTTGAGACAGATAAAACTTTATTTTGGTGGTATTTATTCAACACTGGGATATTTATTTTTTTGCTATATAAATGAAAAAGAACACATCCAAACACCACCAAAAAAAAAAAAGACAGCTAATCTCAACAAATACTACTTTTCCTGCTTTTGCTCTCTTTCTCTCAAAATTTCTGAAATAGTAAATTTTTTACTGTTTTTCAGTGCATTCTGGGCATTTTGGAAGGTCTCCTTTGCTTCTAAACGCAAACGCTCATAAAGGTGCATAAACACGGTATGCAAACGCGGCTAAACAGACGTTTTTTAACCTCCGTTTCCCAGCAGTCAGTTTCCATCATTCAGAAGCGTCCCGTGTACATGGCGCCTTAGAGTTAGGTTTAGGGTGGAATTCCACTTTAAAGGTGTCCAGAAACATGAAATGAGATTTAGAAGATTCTTATTGGCTGAGCATGCATGTTTATTCACTGCAGACACCTCTAGGAAGATCTGATGAGTTCGACGGACTCTTCCCAAATGGATATTCAGTCTGAGAATTATCTCTGGGAATTCACTATAACTGGCCAGATTGTGCAAAGGTTGCCAATATTTGTCTGTGGGTAAACCTCTGCATACCCAGTGAAAGGACTGACTTCAGGTGATGCACAGAGATGAAACAAATCCTTCTACATAAGTTGTACCTGCTTAGCTGCAGCCATCTCTTTATATCCGTTCAAAGTCCAGAATTTATTCAGCTTGTGTGAAAGTTCAGAAGGCAGGGGGCAGGGAGCTGAAATGACACTGTAGAGCTCAGTGTGGAGAGCTCTGAGCGTTGATTGGAGGGAAGGGACACCCCCCCCCCACACACAGAAACAGAGCTGAGGTTGTCAATTGCAGGCTGTGTGCTGGAGCTCCCATCATCTGCTGATAGCAGAGGAAGGAGGCAGCAGACAGAAAGGACACTTGGGTCTATTTACTAAAGCTGGAGGGTGCAAAATCAGGCTCGCTTCTGCATAGAGACCAATCCACTTCCAGGGTTTATTGCCAAAGCCTTATTGAACAAGCTGAGTGTAGAAACTGATTGGTTTCTATGCAGAAGTGAGCCTGATTTTGCCCTCTCCAGCTTTAGTAAATAAACCCCTTAGTGCTCTGGACTGAAACAAGTCCACTCTATAGAGGGATGTGCTTTGTTCATATTTCATGTCTGAGGTTTACAACCACTTTAAGTGTACACCCGTGCAAAGTGCCCAGACACAGCCGCTGCTGCCAATTTGTGGGTGCATGTCCTCAGAGTCGCACTGGCTGTGTTCAGGGACACGCACCAGCATGGATATCAAATTGGGTACCACTGCGTGGGCAGGACGATATAGGGTGGTTAGTTACCATGGGTTATGTGTCATAACTGGGCAGCACAGTGGCTAAATGGTTAGCCCTTCCGCCTGGCAGTACTCGGGTCGTTGGTTTGAATCCCAGCCACGGCACCACCTGCCACGGCACCACCTGCCATGTTCTCCCTGTGCCTGCGTAGGTTTCCTCAGGGTACTCTGGTTCACTCCAAAGACATGCTGGGAGGTCAGTTGGCTCCTGTCTATATTGTCCCTAGTATGTGTATGTATGAATGTGAGTTAGGGACCTTAGATTGTACAACCCTTGAGGGTTAGGGACTGATGGGAATCAGGGGCGGACTGACCATTTGGAAACTCGGGCACCGCCTGAAGGCCCGGGGTCAGTAGGGGGCCCCATGAGATGCCCCTGGTACCTTTTTCATAGGCTTTTTTGAGTTTGGGCAAGGACACAGGGGCCCCATGATCCC
>NW_028321365.1:0-60822 GCF_062004578.1 Staurois parvus | reverse complement strand
ATACAAAGTCCTAGTCCTGTGTAGGGGCCCCAATCGGAGCACAATAAGGGCCACAGGTTGGGCATCAGGGCAAGTAGAGGGTGTCAATGTCTGCTTTGCTTGGTTTAAAATAAAGAAGGCTGAAACTCCCTGGTCATGAAGGGGTTAAGGAGATCCGTCTGGGCCCTATAAAGACTCGATAGCCGTGTCCGGGTTCGGTATTACAGGGATAAGTCCTCGCCGGGGACTCGTGATTTGGGATTTGCAGGTCAGAGATTGTGAAAGGCGATATAGTCGTCTTGCACCATCCCAGCTCATCATCTATAATAGGCTCTGTCTGTGTTGGCGGCCCGGGGCCCATTGTACAGGTTGGAATGACGTCACTCACCCAACGTCTGCACTCTCAGTGGAGTGTGAAGGGCCCCGGGACTCCTTCCACACCGCAGTGACCACATCAGCACTTTAATCCTCGCCATTCACAGGCACGAGGGAGAGGCCGAGGCTCATTATAAAGAGATCTCCGGATTAGCTGTTTCTGCAAAAGAAATGAAGACAGTTTATGTGGCTGGCAGGTTCAGTGGTGTCGTACAAAGTCAATGATCATACCTAGATCCCACAAGTCCCTCACTGGCATGGACTGTCCATTATTTGGAACCTACGCCTCTCCCTCCTTCCTCCTCCAGCGCCCCCTGCTGTACAGATCTCTGTATATAAATGTAACAGACAAACGTTCACACAGCGATTTTCATCCGTCCGCCAGATTATTATCGTTCAACGTAAAAGAGTAATATAAAGAAAGAAGTAACAATGGAAGAAAAGTCATGGGGGGCATCATGCAATGGTCACACGACCACCCCCGTCCACAGCCCCATGACAAGAAAGCACATGCATCTAGGGCTGGGACAAGGGGTGGGCAGGAGGGACAGCTGCCTGGGCACTGTGGTATCATGTGATGGGGGGGGCACCACAAGGAGATTGGGGGGAGGGGATTTGTATTGAGAAGGGGAATTTTTGAGGTGGGGGGTGGCAGAGGGTAAAAATTGGGGAGGTGTGCTAGGAGTAGTGATTTGGAGAGATTTGTGCAGGAAGGGGCGATTTGTAGTGAGGGGAGAGGATTTGTGCTTGGAGGGGAGGTTTGAGGGTAGAGGATTTGTGCTTGGAGGGGAGGTTTGAGGGGTAGAGCATTTGTGCTAGGAGGGGGAAATTTTCTTTGGGGGGGGGGGGGGGATTTGTTCTGGGGCATAAGGTGAGAGAGATGATTTGAGCTTTGCAAAGATTTGTGCTGGGAGAGGGAATTTCAGCAGGGGGACAGATTTGAAACGGGAGGAGGAATTTGTGTTTAGGGGTAAGCATGCAGATTAGTGCTTGATTTCTTTTTTTTTTTTTGGGGGGAGGGGGATTTGTGTGCTGGGGGCATAAGGCAGGAGAGAGAATTTGAGCTGGGAGGGAAAGATTTGTGCTGGGAGGGGGAATTTCAGCAGGGGGACAGATTTGAACTAAGAGGAGGAATTTACGCTTAGGGGTAAGCGTGCAGATTAGTGCTTGATTTCTTTTTTTTGGGGGGGGGGATTTGTGCTGGGGACATAAGGCAAGAGAGAGGATTTGAGCTGGGGGGGCAAAGATTTGTGCTGGGAGGGGGAATTTCAGCAGGGGGACTAATTTGAACTGGGAGAAGGAGGAATTTACACTTAGGCGTAAGCATGCAGATTAGTGCTTGATCTTTTTTTTTTGGGGGGGGGGGGATTTGTGTGCTGGCGGCATAAGGCAAGAGAGAGGATTTGAGCTGGGGGGGGGGCAAAGTCTTGTGCTGGGAGAGGGAATTTCATCAGGGGGACAGATTTGGACTGGGAGGAGGAGGAATTTATGCTTAGGGGTGAGCATGCAGATTAGTGCTTGATTTCTTTTTTTTTTGGGGGGGGGGGGTTGTGTGCTGGGGGCATAAGGCAGGAGAGAGAATTTGAGCTGGGAGGGAAAGATTTGTGCTGGGAGGGGGAATGTCAGCAGGGGGACTAATTTGAACTGGGAGAAGGAGGAATTTACACCTTAGGCGTAAGCATGCAGATTAGTGCTTGATCTTTTTTTTTTTGGGGGGGGGAGATTTGTGTGCTGGGGGCATAAGGCAGGAGAGAGAATTTGAGCTGGAGGGGCAAAGATTTGTGCTGGGAGGGGGATTTCAGCAGGGGGAAAGATTTGAACTAGAAGGAAGGAAATTTACACTTAGGGGTAAGCATGCAGTTTAGTGCTTGATTTCTTTTTTTTTTTTTTTTGGGGGGGGGGGGGGTATTTGTGCTGGGGGCATAAGGCAAGAGAGAGGATTTGAGCTGGGGGGGAAAGATTTGTGCTGGGAGGGGATAATCAGCAGGGGGACAGATTTGAGCTGGGAGAAGGAATTTATGCTTAGGGGTGAGCATGCAGATTAGTGCTTGATTTCTTTGGAGGGGGGATTTTTTCTGCCACATAATGCTCATTCATATTTGAGGGGTGTCAGCAACATGTGGGCAGGGAGGTGGAATTAGATGGGCAGAAGCGCAGTCAACAGTCCAGTCCAATGTTGGCAGCAGAGACAGACAGAACATAAGGAGACAAGGAAGATCCAACAGCAGGTCAGGCAGAACCCAAGTCAGTAACGGGATCAGGATCAGGATGAGGATCAGGAACACAGGAGAGAGACTGAAGACCATTCAGCAAGGAGCTTGTGCAGGGTTCAGGTTTAATAGCCGCTTGGTGACAGTAGACATGGGCACATGAGTTAGGCTTCTATGTTGGCAATTATGCGCATGCGCCTGATGGCTGGTACAATGTTCCTAACAAATGGACCAAGTGACTGCAGAACATGAGAGGTCCCGCAGTACGCTGCTGTATGTCACGTTTCACACTGAGGACTTCATGACACATTCATTTCATTGGTTCTAAAAAATGTTAATTCTTATCAATCAATAATAAAGGCCACGCCCAATGTAATACCCAGACAGGGTCTGTGTGCATCTTCATATAATCCCATTAGTCTGCAGATCAGCTCATGTCCACCAATCACCCAACATCCCAATTAACATCCCATCCTAGACTCCTGATAATCTCCAGGAAGTCACCTTGCCCTTCCAGTTTTGGGACAGTCAGCTGGGTGGGGTTGAACTTGCTATCCCCTACACAATCTTTGTTTGGACACAGCAGGGGAAACAAAAGGGACCATTAGACCTGTATGAAAGTGACAGTATACTTTTCAGGAGACCATGGGAGGAGGAGCCGGCTACCAGAGGCCACCATCTCTCCAGAAGACTACCAGAAACCACCATCCCGCCAGAAGACCTTGACTACTAGAAACCACCATCCCTCCAGAAGACCCCAACTACCAGAGATCACCACCCCTCCACAAGACACCAACTACCAGAGACCACCATTCCTCCAGAAGACCCTGACTACCAGAGCCCACCATCCCTCCAGAAGACCCCAGCTACCAGGGATCACCATTTAACCAGAAGACTCCAACTACCAGAGACCACCATTCCACCAGAAGACCCTGTCTACCAGAGCCCACCATCCCTTCAGAAGACTGACTACCAGAGCCCACCATCCCTCCAGAAGACCCTGACTACCAGAGCCCACCATCCCTCCAGAAGACCCTGTCTACCAGAGACCACTATCCCTTCAGGAGACTGACTACCAGAGCCCACCATCCCTTCAGAAGACCCTGACTACCAGAGCCCACCATCCCTCCAGAAGACCCAAGCTACCAGGGACCACCATTCCACCAGAAGACTCCAACTACCAGAGACCACCATCCCTCCAGAAAACCACAACTACCAGAGACCATTATTCCTTCAGAAGACCCTGACTACCAGGGACCACCATCCCTCCAGAAGACCCTAACTACCAGAGACCATCATTCCTCCAGAAGACCCAGACTACCAGGGACCACCATCCCTCCAGAAGACCCTGACTACCAGAGCCCACCATCCCTCCAGAAGACCCTGTCTACCAGAGACCACCATCCCTTCAGAAGACCCTGACTACCAGAGCCTACTATCCCTCCAGAAGACCCCAGCTACCTGGGACCACCATTCCACCAGAAGACTCCAACTACCAGAGCCCACCGTCCCTGCAGAAGACCCTGACTGCCAGAGACCACCATACCTCCAGAAGACCCTGATTACCAGAGATAACCATCCCTCCAGAAAACCCCAACTATCAGAGATCACCATCCCTCCACAAGACCCCAACTACCAGAGACCACCATCCCTCCAGAAGACCCTGACTACCAGAGCTCACCATAAATCCAGAATACCCTGTCTACCAGAGACCACCATCCCTCCAGAAGACCCTGACTACCAGAGCCCACAATCCCTTCAGAAGACCCCAGCTACCAGGGACCACCATTCCACCAGAAGACTCCAACTACCGAAGACCACCATCCCTCCAGAAGACCCTGACTACAAAATACCACCATCCCTCCAGAAGACTTCAACTACCGTAGACCACCATCCCTCCAGAAGACTCCAACTACCAGAGACCACCATCCCTCCAGAAGACTCCAACTACCAGAGACCACCATCCCTCCAGAAGACCCTGACTACGAGAGACCACCATCCCTCCAGAAGACTCCAACTATCAGAGACCACCATCCCTCCAGAAGACTCCAACTACCAGAGACCAGCATCCCTCCAGGAGACACAGCAAGTGCCTGGGTAACTATTCATGAAGTAGAACCCCAATTATGTGTACCCACACTGGGGCCAAGAGTGAGGACTGAAAGTGAGGGGGAAGTGAGTTGTCATCAGAACAGGAATAGAAGGAAAATCTTCTAATGGGGACAGTAAACAGTTGGGGCTTTAGATAAACTTTATTGTAACTAATGTCTACATTTTTAAAATGTGAAAATATTGTAAAGTGTTGAAGGAGACAATATATTCTGCTACTGCAGACCTCTGCTCCTGAAAATGCTAGGTTCATGGCTGTCGTGCTGTTGAATGGCTCCCAACCATCCCTCATTTAAAAGGATTGCCTTTCTTTTTTGGTCTGATAGACTTCTGTACAAAATGTACTAACACAACACAAATCCAGACTTCTTGCCTTGCCTGCATGTTGGGACTGAAATTACCAACCCAGCTCAACGTATCCGGTGTGAATGAGCCCTTAGCGAGGGGAGATCTCTCCAAAGGAGCCCTGGATAGCAGTAAAATATGGCAAAGGTCCTAATCCGACCCCACTTCATCCAGAACCATAAAAAAAGTTTGGTGTATAGATACATTTTCATTGAAAGGAAACCCATATGGAAGTAAAATATGTTTGGAATATAGTTTAAAAATATTCTTCCCAAATATATTGACATATATTTGAAATGCTACAATTTTATTCAATATATTTCAAAATATATTTCAATAAATATATATATACACTGTATGTTGAATTTCTGAATATTTTCTTTTCTATTTACTTTGTACTTTTCATTTTTTTCCCACATGGAAGAAAAATATATTTGAAATGTATTTTAAAAATACTCTTCCCAAATATATTGACATATATTTGAAATGCTACAATTTTGGGTATATTCAATATATTTCAATAAACATTTATATATATATATACTGCATGTTGAAATGAGTTTATAATACAAAATATATGAAAAATATTTTTAAAAACACATTTTCAAATATACTGTATGTCTTTAAAAATACAAATCTACATTTTTTTGGAATGCATTTAAAAATATATGTAAAAATATATGTTAAAATTACTTTTTTATATTTAAAAAATATATACTTTTAAAAACATAACATATAAAATAGTCATTTCAACATATATTTTTACATATATTTGTAAACGCATTCCAAAAAAAATGTAGATTTATATTTTTAAAGACATACAGTATATTTGAAATGTATTTTTAAAAATATTTTTGAGTACTGTCCGTGATACTTTTTTTATTTGCACTATCATACAATTTTGAGGACAGGCTTTCGGGGAATGTCCCCTTCTTCAGGTCTAAGCAGTACTACTCACAATGTTAGCAGAATGTTAGAAGAGATGAAAGAAAAAAAAAAAGAAAAAAGGAGGCTAGAGATAAGATGCAGTCAAAGCGAGGGGGGAGGGGGGGGGGATACTACACTCACAAAGAGGGAGTCAAGCTACAGCTAATAGTCATAAAACTGTTGGATAATGAGTGAGGAATCCCAGGTCCAAATTCAGGCCGTTATCTCTTGTGTCAAATAGAATTATCATTCTTAGTTCAAAAGTTTTTCTTTCCTGAATGGATTTGAAATTTCCTTTAAGTACTAAAACATTGAGGTCTCCCATTGTGTGCTCCTCCATAGTGAGGTCTCCCATTGTGTGCTCCTCCATAGTGAGGTCTCCCATTGTGTGCTCCTCCATAGTGAGGTCTCCCATTGTGTGCTCCTCCATAGTGAGGTCTCCCATTGTGTGCTCCTCCATAGTGAGGTCTCCCATTGTGTGCTGCTCCATAGTGAGGTCTCCCATTGTGTGCTCCTCCGTAGTGAGGTCTCCCATTGTGTGCTCCTCCGTAGTGAGGTCTCCCATTGTGCGCTCCTCCGTAGTGAGGTCTCCCATTGTGCGCTCCTCCATAGTGAGGTTTCCCATTGTGCGCTCCTCCATAGTGAGGTCTCCCATTGTGCGGTCCTCCATAGTGAGGTCTCCCATTGTGCGCTCCTCCATAGTGAGGTCTCCCATTGTGCGCTCCTCCATAGTGAGGTCTCCCATTGTGCGGTCCTCCATAGTGAGGTCTCCCATTGTGCGCTCCTCCATAGTGAGGTCTCCCATTGTGCGCTCCTCCATAGTGAGGTCTCCCATTGTGCGCTCCTCCATAGTGAGGTCTCCCATTGTGTGCTCCTCCATAGTGAGGTCTCCCATTGTGTACTTCTCCATAGTGAGGTCTCCCATTGTGTGCTCCTCCATAGTGAGGTCTGCCATTGTGTGCTCCTCCATAGTGAGGTCTCCCATTGTGTGCTTCTCCATAGTGAGGTCTCCCATTGTGTGCTCCTCCATAGTGAGGTCTCCCATTGTGTGCTCCTCCATAGTGAGGTCTCCCATTGTGTGCTCCTCCATATTGAGGTCTCCCATTGTGTGCTCCTCCATGGTGAGGTCTCCCATTGTGTGCTCCTCCATAGTGAGGTCTCCCATTGTGTGCTCCTCCATATTGAGGTCTCCCATTGTGTGGTCTGGTTGTGCGAAATGGTGTCCCACAGGTGTGCAGAGGTCATCTTCTTTATGTTCCTTGATGGTATGTCTGTGCAGATTCATCCTTGTTTGCAGCTTCTGTCCTGTTTCACCAGCATAGGATCCTTTGCTGCATTTTCTGCACTGGATAAGGTACACAACATGACTGGAGGTGCAGCTGTATGATCCGAAGATATTGAAGATCCCATTTGAGTGTCTGACACTTTTTGATGGATGATTTGGTTGCACAGTTTGCAGCGTTTCTTATTGCAGGGTTTGCTTCCATTATTTGTGACATCATAATCAGAAGAAAGTTTCCTACTGATTAGTTTATTTCTGAGGTTGGGGGGTTGTCTGAAGGCCAGTATTGGGGGTTGTCTGAAGGCCAGTATTGGGGGTTGTCTGAAGGCCAGTATTGGGGGGTTTTCTGAAGGCCAGTATTGGGGTTGTCTGAAGGCCAGTATTGGGGGGTTGTCTGAAGGTCAGTATTGGGGGTTGTCTGAAGGCCAGTATTGGGGGTTGTCTGAAGGCCAGTATTGGGGGGTTGTCTGAAGGCCAGTATTGGGGGGTTGTCTGAAGGCCAATATTGGAGGGTTGTCTGAAGGCCAGTATTGGGGGTTGTCTGAAGGCCAGTATTGGAGGGTTGTCTGAAGGCCAGTATTGGGGGTTGTCTGAAGGCCAGTATTGGGGGGTTGTCTGAAGGCCAGTATTGGGGGGTTGTCTGAAGGCCAATATTGGAGGGTTGTCTGAAGGCCAGTATTGGGGGTTGTCTGAAGGCCAGTATTGGAGGGTTGTCTGAAGGCCAGTATTGGGGGTTGTCTGAAGGCCAGTATTGGGGGTTGTCTGAAGGCCAGTATTGGGGGGTTGTCTGAAGGCCAGTATTGGGGGTTGTCTGAAGGCCAGTATTGGGGAGTTGTCTGAAGGCCAGTATTGGAGGGTTGTCTGAAGGCCAGTATTGGGGGTTGTCTGAAGGCCAGTATTGGAGGGTTGTCTGAAGGCCAGTATTGGGGGTTGTCTGAAGGCCAGTATTGGAGGGTTGTCTGAAGGCCAGTATTGGGGGGTTGTCTGAAGGCCAGTATTGGGGGTTGTCTGAAGGCCAGTATTGGGGGGTTGTCTGAAGGCCAGTATTGGGGGTTGTCTGAAGGCCAGTCTGAAGGCCAGTATTGGGGGTTGTCTGAAGGCCAGTATTAGGGGGTTGTCTGACGGCCAGTATTGGGGGTTGCTGGAATATTTCTTTCAGAGTTCCATCCTCTGTTATGATGGGTTGTAAATCTTTGATTATTTCTCTTCCTCCTTCTAGTGCTGGGTTGTATGTGGTTACTAGAGGTACACGGTTGTTTATTTTTTTCTCCTTGTACTGAAGTAGATTTTCTCTTCGTGTTCTCAAGGCTCTGTTTTTGTCGGTGTTGATAGTTTTGTCCTTGTAACCTTTCTTATGGAAGGAGTCTGCTAGTGTCCCGAGATGTGTATCTCTGTCTCTCGGGTCAGAACATATTCGGTGGTATCTGATGGTCTGACTGTGTATGATGGCACGTTTCGTGTGTTGGGTGTGGAAGCTGGAACTGTGGAGGTAGTTGCAAAATCCTCTGCATAGACTTTGCTAATATACAGTCATGGCCGAAATTGTTGGCACCCTTGATATTTTTCCTGAAAATCAAGTATTTCACACAAAAAAGGTATTGCATTAACACATGTTTTGCTATACACATGTTTATTCCCTTTGTATGTATTGGAACAAATATAAAACAGAGGCAGAAAAGCAAATATGACATAATGTCACACAAAACCCCAAAAATGGGCTGGACAAAAGTATTGGCACCCTTAACTTAATATTTGGTTGCACACCCTTTGGAAAACATAACTGAAATCAGTCGCTTCCTATAACCATCAATAAGCTTCTGACACCTCTCACCCGGAATTTTGGACCACTCTTCCTTTGCAAACAGCTCCAGGTCTCTCTTATTGGAAGGACACCTTTTCCCAACAGCAATTTTAAGATCTCTCCACAGGTGTTCAATGGGATTTAGATCTGGGCTCATTGCTGGCCACTTCAGAACTCTCCAGCGCTTCTTTGCCATCCATTTCTGAGTGCTTTTTGACGTATGTTTGGGGTCATTGTCCTGCTGGAAGACCCAGGATCTTGGACGCAAACCCAGCTTTCTGACACTGGGCCCTACAGTGCGACCCAAAATCCTTTGGTAATCCTCAGATTTCATGATGCCTTGCACACAGTCAAGGCACCCAGTGCCAGAGGCAGCAAAACAACCCCAAAACATCATTGAACCTCCACCATATTTTACCGTAGGTACTGTGTTTTGTTCTTTGTAGGCCTCATTCCGTTTTCGGTAAACAGTAGAATGATGTGCTTTACCGAAAAGCTCTATCTTGGTCTCATCTGTCCACAAGACGTTTTCCCAGAAGGCTTTTGGCTTACTCAAGTACATTTTGGCAAACTGTAGTCTTGCTTTTTTATGTCTCTGTGTCAGCAGTGGGGTCCTCCTGGGTCTCCTGCCATAGCGTTTCATTTCATTTAAATGTCGACGGATAGTTCGCGCTGACACTGATGCTCCCTGAGCCTGCAGGACAGCTTGAATGTCTTTGGAACATGTTTGGGGCTGCTTATCCACCATCCGGACTATTCTGCGTTGCAATCTTTCATCAATTTTCCTCATCCGTCCACGACCAGGGAGATTAGCTACAGTGCCATGGGTTGCAAACTTCTTGATAATGTTGCGCACTGTGGACAAAGGCAAATCTAGTTCTCTGGAGATGGACTTGTAACCTTGAGATTGTTGATATTTTGCCACAATTTTGGTTCTCAGGTCCTCAGACAGTTCTCGTCTCCTCTTTCTGTTGTCCATGCTTAGTGTGGCACAGACAGACACACAATGCAAAGGTTAAGTGAACGTCTCTCCTTTTTATCTGCTTTCAGGTGTGATTTCTATATTGCCCACACCTGTTACTTGCCCCAGGTGAGTTTACAGGAGCATCACATGCTTGTAACATTCTTATTTATCCGCAGTTGTGAAAGGGTGCCAATACTTTTGTCCAGCCCATTTTTGGAGGTTTGTGTGACATTATGTCGAATTTGCTTTCTTTCCTCCCTTTTTTTGTTTTGTCCCAATACACACAAAGGGAATAAACATGTGTATAGCAAAACATGTGTTAATGCAATACGTTTCGTGAGAAATACATGATTTCCTGGAGAAATATCAAGGGTGCCAACAATTTCGGCCATGACTGTATATATATATAAAATTTATTTATTTATTGCAATATATTTTGAAATATATTGAATATGGTTAAAATTGTAGCATTTCAAATATATGTCAATATATTTGGGAAGAATAGTTTTAAAATATATATATGTAAAGAGCTGCGTAAATTGACAGCGCTATTTAAGCAACTGAAATAAATAAATAAATATATATTTTTTTAAATATATTTTGAAATATATTGAATATGGCCAATCTACATTTTTGGAATGCATTTAAAAATATACAGAAAAATATATGTTAAAATGACTTTTTCTATGTTATGTTTTTAAAAATATACAGTCAGGTCCATAAATATTGGGACATCGACACAATTCTGAAATTTTTGGCTCTATACACCACCACAATGGATTTGAAATGAAACGAACAAGATGTGCTTTAACTGCAGACTGTCAGCTTTAATTTGAGGGTATTTATATCCAAATCAGGTGAACGGTGTAGGAATTACAACAGTTTGCATATGTGCCTCCCACTTGTTAAGGGACCAAAAGTAATGGGACAATTGGCTTCTCAGCTGTTCCATGGCCAGGTGTGTGTTATTCCCTCATTATCCCAATTACAATGAGCAGATAAAAGGTCCAGAGTTCATTTCAAGTGTGCTATTTGCATTTGGAATCTGTTGCTGTCAACTCTCAAGATGAGATCCAAAGAGCCGTCACTATCAGTGAAGCCATCATTAGGCTGAAAAAACAAAACAAACCCATCAGAGAGATAGCAAAAACATTAGGCGTGGCCAAAACAACTGTTTGGAACATTCTTAAAAAGAAGGAACGCACCGGTGAGCTCAGCAACACCAAAAGACCCGGAAGACCACGGAAAACAACTGTGGTGGATGAGCGAAGAATTCTTTCCCTGGTGAAGAAAACACCCTTCACAACAGTTGGCCAGATCAAGAACACTCTCCAGGAGGTAGGTGTATGTGTGTCAAAGTCACCAATCAAGAGAAGACTTCACCGGAGTGAATACAGAGGGTTCACCACAAGATGGAAACCATTGGTGAGCCTCAAAAACAGGAAGGCCAGATTAGAGTTTGCCAAACGACATGTAAAAAAGCCTTCACAGTTCTGGAACAACATCCTATGGACAGATGAGACCGACATCAACTTGTACCAGAGTGATGGGAAGAGAAGAGTATGGAGAAGGAACTGCTCATGATCCTAAGCATGCCACCTCATCAGTGATCATGGTGGTGGTAGTGTCATGGCGTGGGCATGTATGGCTGCCAATGGAACTGCTTCTCTTGTATTTATTGATGATGTGACGGCTGACAGAAGCAGCCGGATGAATTGTGAAGTGTTTCGGGAATATTATCGGCTCATATTCAGCCAAATGCTTCACAACTCATTGGACGCTTCACAGTGCAGATGGACAATGACCCAAAGCAGACTGCAAAAGCAACCAAAGAAGTGGAATGTTCTGCAATGGCCAAGTCAATCACCTGGTGCAAGTTCGCTCTCGAGCCACGCTCTATGCATCAATAAGACACATACAGTCGTGACTCGCCCCCCCCCCCCCCACTCTATCCTCACTGCCTGTGATTGACAGCAGTGGGAGCAAACGAGGAGAGGGATACCTGGGAGACCTGAGGCTCCCATGCATGATCTCTGGATCGAGGGGGGCTCAGGTCAATATTGGGGAGAGCAGCACACAGAAGGTTTTTTACCTTCATGTGCAACTCCCCACCCTAGGCCCCCCATTATTCGTACCTCAGCCCGATCTCGGTCCAGCGCATTGTCACTGCTCTCTCTGCCACTGGTTCAAGGGCAGCAGCGGAAGCCATTGGTTCCTGCTGCAGCAATTCACAGCCAGTGAGAAGGGAGCTGGGGGAGGGGTGGGTGAATGGACACACAGAGCGTAGTTCAGGAGCATCCCTAGATGAGTGCTCTGGAAGGGGGAGAGGAGCCAGGGGCGCCGGTGGGGGGGACCCCAGAAGAGGAGGATTGGGGCCCCTGTGTGCAAAACTATTACACAGAGAAGGGAAGTATAACATGTTTGTTATTTTAAAAAAAAAGTTTCCAATCACTCGAAGTTAATTGAAAGCGTGACATCAAAAGCGATTCCTTGTCACACTCATCGTGCGCATCGTCCTGATCCTTCTCATTCATCGTCAGGTACGATCGTTCACCGAGACGCTCTATGAAAACAATGGTGTCTATTTTCAGGACTTGTCAGCTCTGCACGCCTCTGACCGGCTTTGTCTGTCTCTTTTGTACGAGCGAGGTCTCAGACGTGAGGTGTGATCAGTCTGTGCGAGGAGCGGGGGCGAGGAGCGGGGCGAGGAGCGGCTCCTCATACCTCCGTCCTGATGTCCCTCCATGTTCTCCGCAGGATTCCGGGGGTCCGCACCTAGAAGATCGGGGCGATGGCTCGTGGAACGCTCTGGACTCTTCTCAGCGTCGCCCTCATTTTCCCATTATTGTACGGTAAGTTTTTTTTTTCTTTTTACTATTTCAAAAAGGGGTGCAGAGTGACGTCCTCTCAATTCCCATCCTGGGGGGAGGGGGGGCTATCAACCAATAGAATTCATTCATTATATATCTGCTAGATTGTAAGCTCCCAGGATCAGGCCCTCCTATCCCTCTTGTATTGCTCTGTATTGTTGCTGTATTCAAATAAATATAGGAGTGCGGCGCTAATGAATAAATGTCTCAGATTAACTAAAACACAATATGATGTATAAGCAAAAAAATATAATATCCAAATAAATGTCCAAGTAATAGAATAAAATGAACGCAGGATCTTGCATAAAAGATGAAAAAGATGAAAAACCAGGATCCAACGGTAAAAATGCGCACTCACCGGACGCGCTATGGAAAAGCGCATATGTAGTATAACCTTTAGGAAACCTTCATCATCTGGAGACGGTGGGTAGCCATCCAGGGACAAATGATCTCTATATAATGGACAATTTCCAATCCAGGAATCCCTTTAGAAGTTGTAAGTAAGGAACTCCCTCCGGTGGTGAAGATAGGTAATTCCTAAAAAATGTTAGCTCCAAATGGGAGCCAAAAAATCTCTCATAGTGTAGTAAGTAAAATGTATTTATTCAAAAATAAGTATCATAAAAGCAAGGCAGAAACACTGTGACAGTCAAACATGAAAAAACTGAAGTGTAACTGACCACAAGTAAAATGGCCGCCGGGCCTCCTCGTGGCTCCAGGCGGCTAGATATCACGCTCTGCTGGCTCCTCCTAAGGCCTTTCGTGCTCCAGCACATCATCAGAGGGGAGGCCAACCTCAGTTTTTTCATGTTTGACTGTCACAGTGTTTCTGCCTTGCTTTTATGATACTTATTTTTGAATAAATACATTTTACTTACTACACTATGAGAGATTTTTTGGCTCCCATTTGGAGCTAACATTTTTTAGGAATTACCTATCTTCACCACCGGAGGGAGTTCCTTACTTACAACTTCTAAAGGGATTCCTGGATTGGAAATTGTCCATTATATAGAGATCATTTGTCCCTGGATGGCTACCCACCGTCTCCAGATGATGAAGGTTTCCTAAAGGTTATACTACATATGCGCTTTTCCATAGCGCGTCCGGTGAGTGCGCATTTTTACCGTTGGATCCTGGTTTTTCATCTTTTTCATCTTTTATGCAAGATCCTGCGTTCATTTTATTCTATTACTTGGACATTTATTTGGATATTATATTTTTTTGCTTATACATCATATTGTGTTTTAGTTAATCTGAGACATTTATTCATTAGCGCCGCACTCCTATATTTATTTGTGTATTATGAGGGTTTAACTGTGATTACCTTTGAGTGTATTGGCAGCTGCTGAGAGAGCGCTCACTTTCATATTTCTCATTGTTGCTGTATTGTCTCCCGATATATTGTAAAGCGCTGAGCAAACTGTTGGCGCCATAAATCCTGTATAATAATAATAATATAAATCCTGTATAATAATAATAATATATAAATCCTGTATAATAATAATAATAATAATAATAATATATAAATCCTGTATAATAATAATATATAAATCCTGTATAATAATAATATATAAATCCTGTATAATAATAATATTAATATATAAATCCTGTATAATAAGAATATAAATCCTGTATAATAATAATATAAATCCTGTATTATAATAATATTAATTAAATAGAAAACAATACTACTACTAATAATAATATAAATCCTGTATAATAATAATAATAATAATAATTTAATAGAAAATAAAACTCAGCCACTCATCTACCGGGGCACATATGTTAAATCTGCATTTTTTGCTACTAATCCCCCCCCCCCAAAAAAAATGAAAAAAAATAAAAGTATATACTTTCAGACATAATATTTTAGGAAAGTATAATAGATTGGGTTGCGTCGCGCATGTAACAAACACATCAGGCCATAACATTGCACGCCTGCAGAAACAATGGCGCCCGGAGCTCTCTCCGGGTGACGCTTTACAGGTCATCAGCTTAGAGTTCACCGTGAACTCTGACCCCAGAATGATCGATCTCACTCCAACGTCTGCAATGATCAGGGCCATATTAATAGCATCATGGGCCCCTGGGCGAAGTAACGCTTTGGGGCCCCTACCAGTCTGCCCCAAATTTACGCACCGATTCTCAAGAATTAAAGTATAAATATTTATTAGGAGATTCAATAAAATACGATTTTAAACAATAAAAAACATGTCATAAATCAGAGAATAATCAACACAAAGGGCCACTGTACAGGGAGGAGGCATGAGGGCAAAGTACAGGGAGGAGTCAGGAGGGCACAGTACAGGGGGAGGCAGGAGGGTACAGTACAGGGGGAGTCAGGAGGGCACAGTACAGGGGGAGTCAGGAGGGCACAGTACAGGGAGGAGTCAGGAGGGCACAGTACAGGGGGAGGCAGGAGGGCACAGTACAGGGGGAGTCAGGAGGGCACAGTACAGGAGGAGTCAGGAGGGCACAGTACAGGGAGGAGTCAGGAGGGCACAGTACAGGGAGGAGTCAGGAGGGCACAGTACAGGGGGGATCAGGAGGGGACAGTACAGGGGGATCAGGAGGGCACAGTACAGGGGGAGTCAGGAGGGCACAGTACAGGGGGGAGTCAGGAGGGCACAGTACAGGGGGATCAGGAGGGTACAGTACAGGGGGATCAGGAGGGTACAGTACAGGGGGAGTCAGGAGGGCACAGTACAGGGGGGATTAGGAGGGCACAGTACAGGGAAGAGGCAGGAGGGTACAGTACAGGGGGATCAGGAGGGCACAGTACAGGAGGAGTCAGGAGGGCACAGTACAGGGGGAGTCAGGAGGGCACAGTACAGGGGGAGTCAGGAGGGCACAGTACAGGGGGAGGCAGGAGGGCACAGTACAGGGGGGAGTCAGGAGGGCACAGTACAGGGGGGTCAGGAGGGCACAGTACAGGGGGAGTCAGGAGGGCACAGTACAGGGGGGTCAGGAGGGCACAGTACAGGGGGAGTAAGGAGGGCACAGTACAGGGAGGAGTCAGGAGGGCACAGTACAGGGGGAGTCAGGAGAGCACAGTACAGGGGGAGTCAGGAGGGCACAGTACAGGGGGATCACGAGGGCACAGTACAGGGGGGAGTCAGGAGGGCACAGTACAGGGGGAGGTCAGGAGGGCACAGTACAGGGGGAGTCAGGAGGGCACAGTACAGGAGGAGTCAGGAGGGCACAGTACAGGAGGAGTCAGGAGGGCACAGTACAGGGGGAGTCAGGAGGGCACAGTACAGGGGGAGTCAGGAGGGCACAGTACAGGGGGATCAGGAGGGCACATTACAGGAGGAGTCAGGAGGGCGCAGTACAGGAGGAGTCAGGAGGGCACAGTACAGGGGGAGTCAGGAGGGCACATTACAGGAGGAGTCAGGAGGGCGCAGTACAGGGGGAGTCAGGAGGGCACATTACAGGAGGAGTCAGGAGGGCGCAGTACAGGAGGAGTCAGGAGGGCACAGTACAGGGGGAGTCAGGAGGGCACATTACAGGAGGAGTCAGGAGGGCGCAGTACAGGAGGAGTCAGGAGGGCACATTACAGGAGGAGTCAGGAGGGCACAGTACAGGGGAGTCAGGAGGACACAGTACAGGGGGATCAGGAGGGTACAGTACAGGGGGATCAGGAGGGTACAGTACAGGGGGGGTCAGGAGGGCACAGTACAGGGGGGATCAGGAGGGGACAGTACAGGGGGATCAGGAGGGCACAGTACAGGGGGAGTCAGGAGGGCACAGTACAGGGGGGAGTCAGGAGGGCACAGTATAGGGGGAGTCAGGAGGGGACAGTACAGGGGGGATCAGGAGGGGACAGTACAGGAGGAGTCAGGAGGGTACAGTACAGGGGAGTCAGGAGGGGACAGTACAGGGGGGAGTCAGGAGGGCACAGTACAGGAGGAGTCAGGAGGGCACAGTACAGGGGGGAGTCAGGAGGGCACAGTACGGGAGGATTCAGGAGGGCACAGTACAGGGGGGAGTCAGGAGGGCACAGTACAGGAGGAGTCAGGAGGGCACAGTACAGGGGGGAGTCAGGAGGGCACAGTACAGGGGGAGTCAGGAGGGCACAGTACAGGAGGATTCAGGAGGGCACAGTACAGGGGGGAGTCAGGAGGGCACAGTACAGGGGGGAGTCAGGAGGGCACAGTACAGGGGGAGTCAGGAGGGCACAGTACAGGGGGGAGTCAGGAGGGGACAGTACAGGGGGAGTCAGGAGGAAACAGTACAGGAGGAGTCAGGAGGGCGCAGTACAGGGGGAGTCAGGAGGGCGCAGTACAGGAGGAGTCAGGAGGGCACAGTACAGGGGGAGTCAGGAGGGCACAGTACAGGGGGAGTCAGGAGGGCACAGTACAGGGAGGGGTCAGGAGGGCACAGTACAGGGGGAGTCAGGAGGGCACAGTACAGGGGGAGTCAGGAGGGCACAGTACAGGGGGAGTCAGGAGGGCACAGTACAGGGGGAGTCAGGAGGGCACAGTACAGGGAGGGGTCAGGAGGGCACAGTACAGGGGGAGTCAGGAGGGCACAGTACAGGGAGGATCAGGAGGGCACAGTACAGGGGGAGTCAGCAGGGCACAGTACAGGAGGAGTCAGGAGGGCACAGTACAGGGGGAGTCAGGAGGGCACAGTACAGGGGATCAGGAGGGCACAGTACAGGGGATCAGGAGGGCACACTTCAGGTTCTGAGACGCTGCCTGGGCCATCCCAGGCCAGCTTAGTAATAATTGTGCCGGTCCCAGCAAATTAGGGACCAGCTGACAAGTATAATGTGATTTAGGATTATCCTGGGGCCCCCATGCACCTGGGGCCCCTGGGCAGCGCCTATGCATTAAGACAGCCCTGGCAATGATACCTCACATGTGTGGCACAATTGACATTCACACACATGTGCTCGCCCTACACTGTGCTTTTCATATGGCGTGTGTAGGGGGGTCACGGGGTGTTTTAAATAAAAATGTAGTTATTTATTCAACATAGTTATTTTTTTTTTACACTTTTATATTTTTTTTTTAATCTTTATTGCCATCACAAGGAGGCCAACAAGCCGACAAGCCCCCTATGTGATAGCATGGGCAGGTGACAGGTACTCTTTATGGAGACATTCGGGGTCTGTTAGCGCCCCACACTCTCCCCTGCCCCCCAGTGCAGCTATTCAAGCACAGATTGTGTCTGAATACCTGAATGCTCGGCTATACTCGCCAACAAATGACAGACGTGGCCCTGGACGTGGCGTGGAATACTTTGCTTCCGGGGCCATTACCCGTGGGGGGGTGGGGGTATTAGGGAACATCCATTCCCCGGATTGCTCTCACTGGAGGAACAGAAGAGCCAGGAACCTCCACGGGTCGTATTAAACCTGAATTCTATTGGACTTCACGACTCTCTCAATGTGGCGGCTGCATTCGTTTTTTTTTTAAGGTGATCCTGCCAGTAAGTCTGTTCTCTTTCCACTTCTTTTAACAGACCAAGTTGTCCAGCAAAAGTGTCAGTTAGAGGTCGGGGACAAACCATTTTACGACTGACAGGGGTGCTTACAATGATCAGCTTTTTATTCATTGATGCAAAACTTTTATCCCAAAAGGAAAAAAAACAAAAACTGTCGCTGTAACTGCTTGACCCCTTGCCACCCGTGTAACACGTATGTGTGGCTGGAAAGAAGGCGGGCTCTAACGCCAACACGCCGCACATATGCGTCCAGAACAGTGACCACGCCGGCAGACAGATCACAAATGTCGCCACGCCATAGACATGCTGTATGGCAATCTGGAGGCGTTCTGTACACAGATGGTATACAAGGCGCCCTCCCCCCCACCAAAATGTCATTTCCTTCTCGTGTGATTGGCTCACTGATTTTCCCAGCAGTCTGCACTAAGATACAAGTCAGATTTTGGGCATCCCCTGCAACAAGAATGTCATTTTTGGTGAGATTCTCCCGAAGTGAATCTCAGACACCTCTTAGTCTATATTAATGATCGGGGGTCAGCAGGACCAGCTCTAGATCATGTGACCGCTATGACAGCCAATCACAGTGGTCACATGATCAGCCGATCCCTCCTGTCACTCGGGTGTACAGCTAGAGCTGGGTGGAAAGGGGTTAAAAAGTGTGAGCTGGAGTTTGGCTACAATTGTTAGTGTATATAAACCTGCTAGTCCATATAACACTCCCCTCCCCCGACTGACAATGCTGCCGTCCAAAGGTGTCCCCTGTGCTCCTTCCTCCAGAGTGGGGGCGCTCTAATACAGGAGGTGTGTTACTGGCCAGATCACCAGGTGATAACAGAGGAGAAAAAACAGAAAACGAATGCAGCCGCCGCATCTAATGATTGGTAACCTGCAATCAGGGGCGGACTGACCATTTGGAACCTCGGGCTCTGCCCGAGGGCCCGGGGGTCAGTAGGGGACCCCAGGAGATGCCCCTGGTACCTTTTTCATAGGTTTTTTTGAGTTTGGGCAAGGACACAGGGGCCCCATGATCCCCTATTACCCAGGGGCCCCATGAGTTGTCAGTCCGCCCCTGCCTGCAATATATGACATTTTTGGTTTGGGGTTGAGAAAGAACCCCCCCCCCCCCGGGTGGTCTCTGTACACTGCAGGGATTATAACAACCTTTGTTGCAGATTCCGATCCTTTGTTATTCTGCAGGAATAGTTGTTTGTTTCTCTGTGTTTCCGTGTGCTGAGCGACTTTATAATTATCAATCAGCGGGGTACTAATGAGGCAAGCGGCAGGGTCTGCATCCCTTCAGACGTCATTTCACTTTGGAAGAGTCTCACCAAAAATTACATTCTTGTTGCAGGGGATGCCCAAAATCAGACTTGTATCTTAGTGCGGAAAATCTGTGAGCCAATCACACGAGCAGGAAATTACATTCGGGGGGGGGGGGCATCATCTGTCAGCCTCCAGGTTGTCATATAGCATGTCTATGGTGTGGCGACATTTGTGATCTGTCTGCCGGTGTGGGCATCACCTACTCCAGAACCCCCCCAGCAGGGTAATTAGGAGGAGACTGGGGGGCTGTGATGATGCGCTCTGGCCTCTTGGGGGTATCTATGCCTCAGAAGCCCCCCAGGACCCGACGGTAAGTTGCTGCTGATGAGAGGGGGGGGCGCTCTCTCTCTAGCACTGGCTGTGGCGTGGTGGGAGGAGCTGGGACCCTGGCATGCCCCTGGCCCGAGATGCGGGGCGGGGGGGGTTGGTGCGCGCTCGCTTTCGCCTTCCCCCATCTCATCACTTTCTTGTTACATTGTAGCGGAAATAATGTCGGAGCACTTTGAGGATGATGTCAGCGGGGAACCGCCGGAGCAGGAGGAGTACAGCGGGGACCAGGACCCTCTGCCGACCCAGTTGGGTTCAGGCCCGGTACAGAGGCACTGCCTGGACTCCCCTACCCAGGGCCCTGATTTCAGACGCGGCAAATGCCGAAAAAAAGGCTCAAAGAGACCGCAGAGTCGGAAAAGGGGGAAGGTAAAACATAAGGGTGAGTAGGAACCCTCTACTGCTGGGAACTTTACACCTGACGGGGTCGTCAGAAAGTCTACTGAGCCTGAGCTAGAACCCCTTCCTGGGGAAGGTTATTTCACATCCCCACTGCTCTTACAGTAAAGATCCCTCTTCATTTACTGAATGTATTCACATTTTTACAGCTGTTACAGTGAAGAACCCTTTTCATTTACCGATGGTATTCACATTTTTACAGCTGTTACAGTGAAGAACCCTTTTCATTTTCCGATGGTATTCACATTTTTACAGCTGTTACAATAAAGAACCCTTTTCATTTACCGATGGTATTCACATTTTTACAGCTGTTACAGTGAAGAACCCTTTTCATTTTCCGATGGTATTCACATTTTTACAGCTGTTATAATAAAGAACCCTTTTCATTTACTAAGGAAATTTACATTTTTAGAGCTGTTACAGTGAAGAACTCTTTTCATTTACTGAATTTTTTCACATGTTTACAGCTGTTATAATAAAGAACCCTTTTCATTTACTAAGGGAATTCACATGACAGGGCGGGGTCAGCGCATGCTGAAGCACACAGTGTGCAGAAGTCACCAACTGTCTGCAGAGTCAATAGCTAAAGACCTCCAAACTTGGTGTGGCCTTCAGATGAGCCCAACAACAGTGCGTAGAGAGCTTCATGGAATGGGTTTCCATGGCCGAGCAGCTGCATCCAAGCCTTCCATCACCAAGTGCAATGCAAAGCCTCGGATGCTGTGGTGTAAAGCACGCCGCCACTGGCCTCTAGAGCAGGGGAGACGTGTTCTCTGGAGTGACCAATCACACTTATCTGTCTGGACGTGTCTGGGTTTGGCGGTTGCCAGGAGAATGGTACTTGCCTGACTGCATTGTATCAAGTGTAAAGTTTGGTGGAGGGGGGATTATGGTGTGGGGTTGTTCCTCAGGGGTTGGGCTTGGCCCCCTAGTTCCAGTGAAGGGAATTCTTAAGGCGACATTTTGGACAATTTCATGTTCCCAACTTTGTGGGAGGAGTTTGGGGATGGCCCCTTCCTGTTCCAACATGACTGCCCCCCAGTGCACAAAGCAAGGTCCATAAAGACATGGAGGAGCCAGTTTGGGGTGGAGGAACTTGACTGTCCTGCACAGAGTCCTGACCTCAACCCCATAGAACACCTTTGGGATGAATTAGAGCAGAGACTGCGAGCCAGGCCTCCTCCCCCGACATCAGTGCCTGACCTGACAAATGTGCTTCTGGAAGAATGGTCCAACCTTCCCATAGACACCCTCCTAAACCTTGTGGACGGCCTTCCCAGAAGAGTTGAAGCTGTTATAGCTGCAAAGGGCGGGGCCAACTCAATATTGAACCCTACGGACTAAGACTGGGGGGCCATTAAAGGTCATGTGTGTGGAAAGGGCGGGGCCAACTCAATATTGAACCCTACGGACTAAGACTGGGGGGCATTATAGGTCATGTGCGTGGAAAGGGCGGGGCCAACTCAATATTGAACCCTACGGACTAAGACTGGGAGGCCATTAAAGGTCATGTGCGTGGAAAAGGCGGGGCCAACTCAATATTGAACCCTACGGACTAAGACTGGGAGGCCATTAAAGGTCATGTGCGGGGGAAGGGCGGGGCCAACTCAATATTGAACCCTACGGACTAAGACTGGGGGGCCATTAAAGGTCATGTGTGTGGAAAGGGCGGGGCCAACTCAATATTGAACCCTACGGGCTAAGACTGGAGGGCCATTATAGGTCATGTGTGTGGAAAGGGCGGGGCCATTTCAATATTGAACCCTATGGACTAAGACTGGGGGGCCATTAAAGGTCATGTGTGTGGGAAGGGCGGGGCCAACTCAATATTGAACCCTACGGGCTAAGACTGGGGGGCCATTAAAGGTCATGTGTGTGGGAAGGGCGGGGCCAACTCAATATTGAACCCTACGGACTAAGACTGGGGAGGCCATTAAAGGTCATGTGTGTGGGAAGGGCGGGGCCAACTCAATATTGAACCCTATGGACCAAAGCAGGCCATACATGGGTTGAATTCCGAAAGATTTTTTTGATCGAAAACGTCATTTGTTCTGTAATCCGATGGTGCCACCAATGATTTCGAAAATCGGTCATTTTTCACAATTTTTCCAACATGCCCAATAAACAGAGGAACCACAAAAATCGTCCGGTGCTATTGCCCCACTAACAGAGCAAAAATCGGTCGATTATTCTTAGGTCTGGTTTTCGAATGAAAAATTGTTCAGAAATCGACCCACGTATGGCCGGCCTAAGACTGGGAGGCCATTATAGGTCATGTGTGTGGAGAGGGCGGGGCCAACTCAATATTGAACCCTATGGGCTAAGACTGGGAGGCCATTATAGGTCATGTGCGTGGAAAGGGCGGGGCCATCTCAATATTGAACCCTACGGACTAAGACTGGGGGGCCATTAAAGGTCATGTGTGTGGAAAGGGCGGGGCCAACTCAATATTGAACCCTACGGGCTAAGACTGGAGGGCCATTATAGGTCATGTGTGTGGAAAGGGCGGGGCCATTTCAATATTGAACCCTATGGACTAAGACTGGGGGGCCATTAAAGGTCATGTGTGTGGGAAGGGCGGGGCCAACTCAATATTGAACCCTACGGGCTAAGACTGGGGGGCCATTAAAGGTCATGTGTGTGGGAAGGGCGGGGCCAACTCAATATTGAACCCTACGGACTAAGACTGGGGAGGCCATTAAAGGTCATGTGTGTGGGAAGGGCGGGGCCCGATACTTGGGGCCATGTAGTGTATGGTATGACCTCGTTATCTTGGGTAATGAAGTTATCAAACAGGTCCATAGCAGAAGAACAAATCATGGAATTGTAGGTATATGTGCAACTTTGGAGGATTTGCTGTTCTGCAGAGGCGTCCCTAGGCAGGTGGGGGGGGGGGGTGCGCGCTGCACCGGGTGACACCTACCACACGGGGTGACACCGGACCCGCTCCACGAAAAGGTAAGTTTTAATGCAAGCTGACGATCCCCGCAGGATCACATTGTAGCAAAGTGTCATTTCTTCAGTGTTGTCACATGAAAATAGAGAATCAAATATTTACACAAATGTGAGGGGGAGGGGCTCACTTCTGGGGGATACTGTGTATATATGTGTGTGTATATACAGTGCAGGAAATGCGTATTTGCTCCCCCTGATGTTGAATGTTCGCCCCTCACACAGAAATGATCGGTCTAACAATGGAATGTTCGGTGTAACACTGAGAGACAGAATACAACAACAAATTCAGCAGAAATGCGTCTAACAAATGATGACTGATCTGCATGTTCATGAGGGAAAGAAGGATTTGATCCCCTTCACAAAACATGACTTAGTACTTGGTGGCCAATCCCTTGTTGGCAATCACAGAGGTCAGATGTTTCCTGGAGTTGGCCCCCAGGTTCGCACACATCTCAGGAGGGATTTTGGCCCACTCCTCTTGGCAGATCCTCTCCAAGTCATTAAGGTTTGGTGGCTGACGTTTGACAACTCGAACTTTCAGCTCCCTCCACAGATTTTCCATCGGATGAAGGTCTGGAGACTGGCTAGGCCACTCCAGGACCTTAATGTGCTTCTTCTTGAGCCGCTCCTTTGTTGCCTTGGCCGTGTGTTTTGGGTCATTGTCATGCTGGAACACCCATCCACCACCCATTTTCAATGCCCTGGCTGAGGGAAGAAGGTTCTCACCCATGATTTGAGGGTACATTGCCCCGTCCATCATCCCTTTGATGCGGTGCAGTTGTCCTGTCCCCTTAGCAGAAAAACACCTCCAAAGCAGAATGTTTCCACCACCATGTTTCACAGTTGGGATGGTGTTCTTGGGGTCATAGGCAGCATTCCTCCTCCTCCAAACATGGCGAGTTGAGTTGATGCCAAAGAGCTGGATTTTGGTCTCCTCTGACCACAACACTTCCCACCAGTCCTCCTCTGCATCATTCAGATGTTCAGTGGCAGACTTCAGACGGGCCTGGACATGGGCTTTCTTGAGCAGAGGGACCTTGCGGGCACTGCAGGATTTCAGTCCTTGTCGGCGTAGTGTGTTACCAATTGTTTTCTTGGTGACTGTGGTCCCAGCTGCCTGGAGATCATTGACAAGATCCTCACGTGTAGTTCTGGGATGATTCCTCGCTGTTCTCATGATCATTGACACTCCACGAGGTGAGATCTTGCATGGTGCACCAGACCTAGGGAGACTGACACTTGTTTTGTGTTTCTTCCATTTGTGAATGATTGCACCAACTGTTGTCACCTTCTCACCAAGCTGCTTGGCCATAGTTTGGTAGCCCAGTCCAGCCTTGTGTAGGTCTACCATCTTGTCCCTGACCTCCTTGGACAGCTCTTTGGTCTTTGCCATGGTGGAGAGTTTGAAATCTGATGGTTTGATGGCTCCTGTGGACAGGTGTCTTTTATACAGGTAACACAATGAGATTAGCAGCACTCCCTTTAAGAGACTGCTTCTAATCTCAGCTTGTTACCTGTATGAGAGACACCTGGGAGCCAGAAATCCTGCTGAATGATAGGGGATCAAATCCTTCTTTCCCTCATGAACATGCAGATCCGTCATCATTCGTTAGACGCATTTCTGCTGAATGATAGGGGATCAAATCCTTATTATACTATGCGATGTGTCTATGTATGTGACGTGTCTATGTATGTGACGTGTCTATGTATGTGACGTGTCTATGTATGTGACGTGTCTAGGTATGTGACTTGTCTATGTATGTGACGTGTCTAGTTATGTGACGTGTCTAGGTATGTGACGTGTCTATGTATGTGACGTGTCTATGTATGTGACGTGTCTGGGTATGCGACGTGTCTAGGTATGCGACGTGTCTATGTATGCGATGTGTCTATGTATGCGATGTGTCTAGGTATGTGATGTGTCTATGTATGCGATGTGTCTATGTATGCGATGTGTCTAGGTATGCGATGTGTCTATGTATGCGACGTGTCTAGGTATGTGACGTGTCTATGTATGTGGTGTGTCTATGTATGTGATGTGTCTAGGTATGTGATGTGTCTAGGTATGCGATGTGTCTATGTATGCGATGTGTCTATGTATGTGGTGTGTCTATGTATGTGGTGTGTCTAGGTATGTGATGTGTCTAGGTATGCGATGTGTCTAGGTATGCGATGTGTCTATGTATGTGATGTGTCTATGTATGTGATGTGTCTATGTATGCGATGTGTCTATGTATGTGATATGTCTATGTATGTGATGTGTCTATGTATGTGATGTGTCTAGGTATGTGGTGTGTCTAGGTATGTGATGTGTCTATGTATGTGATGTGTCTATGTATGTGATGTGTCTATGTATGTGACGTGTCTATGTATGTGGTGTGTCTAGGTATGCGATGTGTCTAGGTATGCGATGTGTCTATGTATGTGATGTGTCTAGGTATGTGATGTGTCTTTGTATGTGATGTGTCTATGTATGTGATGTGTCTATGTATGCGATGTGTCTATGTATGTGATATGTCTATGTATGTGATGTGTCTAGGTATGTGGTGTGTCTATGTATGTGATGTGTCTATGTATGTGATGTGTCTATGTATGTGATGTGTCTATGTATGTGATGTGTCTATGTATGTGATGTGTCTATGTATGTGACGTGTCTATGTATGTGGTGTGTCTAGGTATGCGATGTGTCTATGTATGTGATGTGTCTAGGTATGTGATGTGTCTTTGTATGTGATGTGTCTATGTATGTGATGTGTCTATGTATGCGATGTGTCTATGTATGTGATATGTCTATGTATGTGATGTGTCTTTGTATGTGATGTGTCTATGTATGTGATGTGTCTATGTATGCGATGTGTCTATGTATGTGATATGTCTATGTATGTGATGTGTCTAGGTATGTGGTGTGTCTATGTATGTGATGTGTCTATGTATGTGATGTGTCTATGTATGTGATGTGTCTATGTATGTGATATGTCTATGTATGTGATGTGTCTATGTATGTGATATGTCTAGGTATGTGATATGTCTGTCTTCTCTCGCAGGTATTGGGCACATACACGCTCAGTTGTCAGCCGGAAACTCCATCTCATCGGAATTCCCAACCAATGTATCATTAGTTGACCCAATCAGTGATGGTGCCGAGCTGGAGATGGAAATCACTACTTCACTTACAGACACAACGGGAGACACGGCTACCGAGATACCAAACACCTCGCCTGACCTCGGGAACACAATCAGTTCTGATAACATGGGAACCAGAATTTCCATCGGGGCAACAGGTTACAACAAAAGTGCCACAGAAGGTGTCACAGGGTCTGCAATGACACCAGGTGTGGGAACTGGTGTCACTTCTGCTGGAAAACCAAGTATTGAGGTTATCAGCAGCCCGGAGATGGTCCCCAATATGGGACCTGAAACCAGTTCAGTATTTGCACCAAAGACCAGATCTGACATCAACACCACTGAGACACTAGAGACCGGATTTGTCACCAGTACCATAGAGACTGGATCTGACACCAGTACCACTGGGACAACAGAGCCTGGATATGACACCAGTACCACTGGGACAACAGAGCCTGGATATGACACCAGTACCACTGGGACAACAGAGCCTGGATATGACACCAGTACCACTGGGACAACAGAGCCTGGATATGACACCAGTACCACTGGGACAACAGAACCTGGATCTGACACCAGTACCACTGGGACAACAGAGCCTGGATATGACACCAGTACCACTAGGACAACAGAGCCTGGATATGACACCAGTACCACTGGGACAATAGAGACTGGATCTGATACCAATACCATTAGGACACCAGAGCCTGGATATGACACCAGTACCACTGGGACAATAGAGACTGGATCTGATACCAATACCACTGCGACAACAGAGCCTGGATATGACACCAGTACCAATGGGACAACAGAGCCTGGATATGACACCAGTACCACTGAGACAACAGAGACTGGATCAGATATCAGCATCATTGGAACACCCAGTACAGGATCTGATACAACTGTCACTGGGACACACAATATAGGACTTAATATCAGTACCAATGGGACAGTCAGTGCAGGTTCTGATACAAGTACCACTAAGGTATCTAATACAGAATCTGATACCAGCACCACTCAAGCACCAATTACAGGATTTGATACCAGTACTACTGGGACACTCAGTGCAGAATCTGATCCCAGTACCACTGGGACACCTACGACAGAATTTGATACCAGCACCACTCAAGCACCCAAGACAGAATCTGATACCAGTACCACTGGAACACTTAGTAAAGAATCTGATACCAGTACCACAGAGATAGGCGATACAGGATCTGATCCCAGTACCACTGGGGCACTTACTACAGAATTTGATACCAGCACCACTCAAGCACCCATTACAGAATCTGATAACAGTACCACTGGGACACTCAGTACAGAATCGGATACCAGTACCACTGGGACACCTAATACAGGATCTGATACCAGCACCACTCAGGCATCCATTATGGGATCCGATACCAGTGTCACTGGGACACCCAATGCAGGATCTAATATCAGTACCCCTGGGTTACTCAGTACAGAAACTGATACCGGTACAGCTGGGACACCCAACACAGGACCTGATACCAGCAATATTGGGACACTCAGTACAGGATCTAATCTCAGTACCATCATGACACTCAATACAGAACTTGAGACCAGTACCACTGAAACACTCAATGCAGGATCTCTCAGTACCACTGGGACCAGCAGAACTGGGGTAGCCAACACAGGACCTAATGCTACTACGGGATCTGACACCAGTACCACAGAGCCACCCAATACAGGACCTGATACCAGTGCCATTTGGACACTCAGTACAGAATTTCAGACCAGTACCACTGGAACACCCAATACAGGACCTAATATCAGGACCACAGAGACACCCAACACAGAATCTATTACCAGTGTCACTGGGGCACCCAACACAGAATCAAATACAAGTACTAATGGGACACTCAGTACAGAATTTGACTCCAGAACTACTAAGACACTCAATACAGGATCTTATACCACCACCACTGGGACCCCTAATACAGTATCTGATACCAGGACCACTGGGACCCCTAATACAGTATCTGATACCAGGACCACTGGGACCCCTAATACAGTATCTGATACCAGGTCCACTGGAACACCTAATACAGTATCTGATACCAGGTCCACTGGAACACCTAATACAGTATCTGATACCAGCACTACTGGGGCATCCAGTAAAGAATCTGATACTAGGATCACTGGGACACTTCATTCAGGATCTGATACCAGTTCCACTAAGACACCCAATACAGGATCTGATACCAGGACCACTGGAGCACTCAGTACAGAATCTGATACCAGGACCACTGGGACACCTAATACAGTATCTGATACCAGGGCCACAGGGACACCTGATTCAGGATCTAATACCAGCACTACTGGGGCATCCAGTACAGAATCTGATACTAGGACCACTAGGACATTTCATACAGGATCTGACACCAGAACCACTATGACACCCAATACAGGATCAGATACCAGTACCACTATGACACCCAATACAGGATCTGATACCAGGACCACTATGGCACCCAATACAGGATCTGATACCAGGACCACTATGACACCCGATACAGGATCTGATACCAGTACCACTATGGCACCCAATACAGGATCTGATACCAGGACCACTATGACACCCGATACAGGATCTGATACCAGTACCACTATGACACCCGATACAGGATCTGATACCAGTACCACTATGGCACCCAATACAGGATCTGATACCAGGACCACTATGACACCCAATACAGGATCTGATACCAGGACCACTGGAACACTCAGAACAGAACCTGATACCAGTATCACTGGGGCATCTCATCCTGGAATCCACCCAAATACAACCAATATGCCAAATCTAGAAAGCCCCACGACTATCTTCAGTGGCCTAGTTAATAACAGCACCACCCTGCTGAGAGACGCAACCAAATCTAGTATTTCTATACTGGCTGATCCCACTAACTCCCCTGTGACTACATCTAGAGCTCCAGAAATGTCTCCCAGTGTATTACCAAATGACACAACCAACCCTGCTACAGCGTCACCCAGAGATACAGCATACAGCAGCACCTTTACAAAAGGTAACACAACTACATCTACCACAGCTGGGGTCCAACCACCCCAACCAGCTCCTGTCACGCCAATGTCACTGTGGGATCTGATACAGCAGTTAAGACAGCAAAAACTCAACACCACAACGATACCTCCACCGGTCACTGTTATGGTCACCACCGTGGCAGGTGGGGAACACACCACTGGAGCCACGCCAGACAGCACTGCTAGTGACATAGATACAACTATCTGGACTCTGAGTACCAGTAAGGCAGAATTAAACACGGTTACCAACTTCGATAGCAAAACAACGACTGACGTCCAACAAGACATCAGTGCCAACGTGCCATCCGGGGCACCACTGGTGCCATCTACTTCCTTTGCTGAATTGGTTGCTGGAACGTCATCTATTAACACAGCTCATTCAAGAGCCAGCACACCATCGACTGCTGTACCAGGAACCAGAACCAGAAGTCCCTCTGCTGCCTCAACAGAAAATATGATGGTGCTTGATACTACACCTTATACGAGAACCAGTGTGGCATCTACGAAGATAAAAGACTCCCGAACCACCGAACAAATGGCTATCTTCCCTTTTACAACAGCCAGCATCCCACTGACTGAGACTTCTAAAAAAGGGACCACTATAGCACCCATTTCAGCATTTGACACAAGTGTGACTCTGCCAGCTGCTACCAAAACTGGAGCCAGAACCATGGACCTATCCAGTACCACAAAAACCAGCATGCCCTTTGATATCACAGGAGGTGTAAAGGCCACCGTAGCCAGGTCACCATCTTCTGCCACAACTGGATCAGGAACCACTGTATTGTCTAATACTAAAAAGGAAAACCTCTCTTTTAGTACAGTAATTGGTACCAGGACAACAGGCACGAAGGTGACATCCACAGTTTCTTCAGAACACAGTTTGGTGTCATCTGCCACTTCCGAAACCAGGACACCCTTAGCCCCCATATCCGTAGCTTACACAAAAGCGAATGTGCCATCTTCTACCATAACTAGCACCATAAAAAATAATGTAGTGTCTACTACTAATATTGAAACCACACCTAGTATTGCCACGTCTGAAACCAGGACCATTGTAGTGGCCACTACCGGACCTCATACAAGGGTAAGTGTGCCATCTACTAACATACCTGGCACCACCGAATTAGATGTGGCCTCTACTCCTGCTTCTGAAACCAGATTGAATATACTGTCAACTACTAAACTTGAAACCAGGACCACGGTAGCACCCATTGCCGTACCTTCTTCAAGAGAAAGCATAACATCTATTACTGTAGAAACTGGAACCAGAGCACCCATTACCACGCCCTTTTCAAGAATGAGTGGGCCATATACAAGCATTACTAAAGCCACAAAAGCCAATGCGGATTATACTAGTGTTACTGGAACCGGACTGGATATACTGTCAACTACTAAACTTGAAACCAGGACCACGGTAGCACCCATTGCCGTACCTTCTTCAAGAGAGAGCATAACATCTACTACTGTAGAAACTGGAACCAGAGCACCCATTACCACGCCCTTTTCAAGAATGAGTGGGCCATATACAAGCATTACTAAAGCCACAAAAGCCAATGTGGAGTATACTAGTGTTACTGGAACCGGACTGGATAAGCCGTCAACTAGCGAACTCTTAACCATATCCACTTTGGCACCCATTACCGTACCTTATACAAAGGTGAGCGTGTCACCAGCTACCATCAATCCAATCACGATAGCCAATGAGGCATCTACTGGTGATACTAAAACCAGACACAATACACCATCAACAACCAAATCTGAACCTAGTACAGTACTATATATGCAAGTTCGTTTGTCTTCTGCTGGAACCACAACCACAACGGACAATGTGGTGTCTACTGGTGTTACTGAAAGCAGAACGAACACGCCATCAACCGGCACATCTGAATCCAAAATAGTTTTTCAACCCTTTATGAAACCTTATACTAAAGTTCAAGTGCCACCTACTACCGCGATTGAACCTGGAACCACCACGGGGCACATTGCACCATCAGTCGGAAGAGACGGCGTTCAATCCACTGTAGGACATGGAGTAGGAACAACCGTATTGTCAACTACTATCAATGGCCCATCAAATACTGGAACTGGAACCAACATACCATCAGCTGCCGCACCTGGAACCGAGACAACACTTTTTACCACCACTGCAGCCAGACTGTCAGGGTTGCCATCCACCACAGCTGATACAACAGTGCCATTTCCTGCTACCGTAGACACCAAATACATATTGCCAATTTGTTCAGAATCTGACAACCAACCTTCTCTGACAACCGCTTCCACACCTGATGCCACAATTTCTCAGCTAGATGTCACCATGTCTGATGCCAGCAGCGCTGGGCATTATATTGCAACATCTGCATTTATAAAGAATAGTCCACTTACCACAGAAAACACCAGCAACAGTGTGCCTACCACAGCCACCGGGACTATGACTGGCACCATAGACTTTGTTCTAGGAGGCACTACGTCTGATAACACAACGGATACATCAGAAGCCCCAAACCTTGTGACAAATGACAAAATGTCTCAAACTGTAACCACTGAGCCAACAGACACCTCCAAAAACATCAAGTCATCTGCCACTACCACTGACACCATTAACACTGTGCCAGCTATCACCACATCTGACACCATAATCACTGTGCCAGCTACCACTACATCTGACACCATAATCACTGTGCCAGCTATCACCACATCTGACACCATAATCACTGTGCCAGCTACCACTACATCTGACACCATAATCACTGTGCCAGCTATCACCACATCTGACACCATAATCACTGTGCCAGCTATCACCACATCTGACACCATAATCACTGTGCCAACTATAACTACATCTGACACCATAATCACTGTGCCAGCTACCACTACATCTGACACCATAATCACTGTGCCAGCTATCACCACATCTGACACCATAATCACTGTGCCAGCTATCACCACATCTGACACCATAATCACTGTGCCAGCTATCACCACATCTCACACCATAATCGCTGTGCCAGCTATCACCACATCTGACACCATAGTCACTGTGCCAGCTACCACTACATCTGACACTGTAAACACTGTGCCAGCTACCACTACATCTGACACTATGAACACTGTGCCAATTGCCACCACAGATAAAATTAAATTAACGGACACCACACCTGTAACACCTGACACCACACCTGTAACACCACACACCACACCTGAAACACCTGACACCCCACCTGAAACACCTGACACCACACCTGTAACACCACACACCACACCTGAAACACCTGACACCCCACCTGAAACACCTGACACCACACCTGTAACACCACACACCACACCTGAAACACCTGATACCACACCTGAAACACCTGACACCACACCTGAAACACCTGATACCACACCTGAAACACCTGATACCACACCTGAAACACCTGACACCACACCTGAAATACCTGACACCACACCTGAAACACCTGATACCACACCTAAAACACCTGATACCACACCTGAAACACCACACACCACACCTGAAACACCTGATACCCTACCTGACACCACACCTGAAACACCAGACACCACACCTGACACCACACCTGAAACACCAAACACCACACCTGAAACATCACACACCACACCTGAAACACCTGACACCACACCTGAAACACCTGACACCACACCTGAAACACCTGGCACCCTACCTGAAACACCTGACACCACACCTGAAACACCTGACACCACACCTGAAACACCAGCCACCACACCTGAAACACCTGATACCACACCTGAAACACCTGATACCACACCTGAAACACCACACACCACACCTGAAACACCAGACACCACACCTGAAACACCAGACACCACACCTGAAACACCTGACACCACACCTGAAACACCTGACACCGCACCTGTAACACCTGACACCCCACTTGAAATACCTGACACCACACCTGAAACACCACACACCACACCTGAAATACCTGACACCACACCTGAAACACCACACACCACACCTGAAATACCTGACACCACACCTGAAACACCACACACCACACCTGAAACACCAGCCACCACACCTGAAACACCACACACCACACCTGAAATACCTGACACCACACCTGAAACACCAGCCACCACACCTGAAACACCAGACACCCCACCTGAAACACCTTACACCACACCTGAAATACCTGACACCACAACTGAAACACCAGCCACCACACCTGAAACACCTGACACCACACCTGAAACACCTGATACCATACCTGAAACACCTGACACCACACCTGAAACACCTGACACCACACCTGAAACACCTGACACCACACCTGTAACACCTGACACCACACCTGAAACACCTGACACCACACCTGAAACACCAGACACCACACCTGACACCACACCGGAAACACCTGATACCACACCTGAAACACCTGACACCACACCTGAAACACCTGATACCACACCTGTAACACCTGACACCACACCTGAAACACCTGACACCACACCTGAAACACCAGACACCACACCTGAAACACCTGACACCACACCTGAAACACCAGACACCACACCTGAAACACCTGATACCACACCTGTAACACCTGACACCCTACCTGAAACACCTGACACCACACCTGAAATACCTGACACCACACCTGAAACACCTGACACCACATCTGAAACACCTGACACCGCACCTGAAACACCACACACCGCACCTGAAACACCAGACACCACACCTGAAATACCTGACACCACACCTGAAACACCACACACTACACCTGAAACACCTGACACCACACCTGAAACACCTGACACCACAGCTGAAACACCTGACACCACACCTGTAACACCACACACCACACCTGAAACACCAGCCACCACACCTGAAACACCTGACACCACACCTGAAACACCACACACCAAACCTGAAACACCTGATACCACACCTGAAACACCTAACACCACACCTGAAACACCTGACACCACACCTGACACCACACCTGAAACACCTGACACCACAGCTGAAACACCTGACACCACACCTGAAACACCTTACACCCCACCTGAAACACCAGCCACCACACCTGAAACACCTGACACCACACCCGAAACACCACACACCACACCTAAAACATCAGCCACCACACCTGAAACACCAAACACCACACCTGAAACACCTTACACCCCACCTGAAACACCAGACACCACACCTGAAACACCTTACACCCCACCTGAAACACCAGCCACCACACCTGAAACACCTGACACCACACCCGAAACACCACACACCACACCTGAAACATCAGCCACCACACCTGAAACACCAAACACCACACCTGAAACACCTCACACCCCACCTGAAACACCAGCCACCACGCCTGAAACTCCACACACCACACCTGAAACACCTGACACCACACCTGTAAAACCACACACCACACCTGAAACACCAGCCACCACACCTGAAGCACCAGCCACCACACCTGAAACACCTGACACCACACCTGAAACACCACACACCAAACCTGAAACACCTGATACCACACCTGAAACACCTGACACCACACCTGAAACACCTGACACCACACCTGAAACACCAGACACCACACCTGACACCACACCTGAAACACCAGACACCACACCTAAAACACCAGACACCACACCTGAAACACCTTACACCCCACCTGAAACACCAGCCACCACACCTGAAACACCTGACACCACACCCGAAACACCTGACACCACACCTGAAACACCACACACCACGCCTGAAACATCAGCCACCACACTTGAAACACCAAACACCACACCTGAAACACCTTACACCCCACCTGAAACACCAGCCACCACACCTGAAACACCTGACACCACACCTGAAACACCACACACCACACCTGAAACACCTGATACCACACCTGATACCACACCTGAAACACCTGACACCACACCTGAAACACCACACACCACACCTGAAACACCTGATACCACACCTGATACCACACCTGAAACACCAGACACCACACTTGTAACCAAAATCTCTGCTTCAGCTGCCACCACCACTAAAACCGAAACTGCTATTACTTTGGAGACCAGAAACTTCATCAAATCTTCCAACACATCAGAATCTGCCTCTGCTGTGCCAGCTGGAGCCATATCTGAAGCCATACACATTACGCAGACTGGTGTCACATCGAAAGGTGTAGACGACCAAGGTAGGAGCACATATGAATTTAAAACCACATCAGATGCCATCACACATGAAACCATAAATTCGGGGTCAACAGACACCACACTTGGAACCAGAAACTTTGTTCCAACTGGTATCATCACTGGCATGAAGAACATTCTTCCGACATCCACCATGTCTGGAAATGTTGCATCATCTGGCATTTCTCCTGAAATCGGAAAGTATGTAACGAGTGTCACATTATTTGATAAAACAGAAATTGTGGCAATTAAAGCTACATCTAAACCTGGAGACAATTTGCCAACTACTCCCACCGTAGAAGCTAGTAACCTTCTTCCAACTGGAGATACAACCGAAATCAGAATGACTGTGCCAACTGGCCTCACATCTGACAAAACCTTGTTAGCTACCACCACATCTCCAACCAAAAACATTACACCAACTGTCCCCACTTCTAAAACCATAAGTCCTGACCTAACCGTTATCACATCGGACACAAAAACTAGTTTGCTTACTGCCAGTGATTTGGAGACCAGAAGCACCATCAGATCCTCCATCACTTCTGAATCTGCAATCGCTGAGCCAACTGGCACCGTATCTGGAAACCATGTGTCAACTGGGACCTCATCTGAGATCAGAAAAGATGTTACAAGTGCCACCACACCTGCCATTGTAGAAATAATTCCAACAAATGCTACATCCAAAGCTGGAGACACTGGGCCATCTGCTTTCACCTCAGATGTTAGGACAATCATACCAACTGGTGTCACATCTGAAGCTGGACTTTTTGGGTCAACTGCCACAAACATTGCACCGGCTGCCTATACATCTAAAATTAGTTGGACAGTCATTTCTGAGAATAGAATAATCCCATCCAATGGAACCTCTACTACATTGGGTGTGCCAACTAAACTGCCAGCCAGTGTAGAAACTAACAAGACAACCCAATCCACATCTAAACCTGGAGACATTGGGTCAACTGATCCCACCTCAGATATTGGGACAATCACCCTAACTGGTGTCACATCTGAAACTAGACGCATTGTGCCAACTAAAACATCCCAAGCTGGAAGCATTGCACCAACTGCCAAAACATTTAAAAGTCGTTGGACATCCATATCCGAGAAAAGAACAGTCCCATCCAATGGAACCTCTACTGCACCTGGTGCTGCAACCAAACTGCCAGCCGGAGTAGAAACTATCAAGACCACTCAATCCAAATCTTATACTGGAGACATTGGGCCAACTGTTCCCACCTCAGATGTTAGGAAGATTGTCCCAACTGTTGTCACATTCAAAGCTAGACGTTTTGTGCCAAGTACCACGTCTCAAGCTAGACGTTTTATGCCAAGTACCACGTCTCAAGCTAGAAGCATTGCACCAACTGCCAACGCATCTAAAACTAGCTGGACAACCATTTCTGAGAACAGAGCAGTCCCATCGAATGGAACCTCTATTACACCCGATGCTACACCCAAACTGCCATCCAGAGTAGAAACTATCAAGACCACTCAATCCACATCAAAACCTGGAGACGGAGACATTGAATCAACTAAACCCACCTCAGATGTTAGGACAATCATGCCAACTGTTGTCACATCCAAAGCTGGACATTTTGTGCCAAGTACCACGTCTCAAGCTAGAAGCATTGCACCAAATGCCAACACATCTAAAACTAGTTGGACAACCATTTCTGAGAACAGTGCAGTCCCATCCAATGGAACCTCTACGACTCCTGGTACTTCAACTAAACTTCAAGCAAATCTAAAAGCTAACAAGACTCCTCAATCCTCATCAAATACTGGAGATATTGGGCCAACTGTTCCCACCTCGGATGTTAGGACGACTGTCCCAACTGTTGTCACATCCAAAGCTGGAGGTTTTGTGCCAAGTACCACGTCTCAAGCTAGAAGCATTGCACCAAATGCCAACACATCTAAAACTAGTTGGACAACCATTTCTGAGAACAATGCAGATCCATCCAATGGAACCTCTACTACACCCAGTGCTACAACCAAACTGTCGCCCAATGTAGAAACTAACAAGACCGCTCAATCCACAATTAATTCTACTACAAAACCTCAGACTACAGACTACAGATTATTTCATGAGGAATCAGAACCTATGCCAACAATTGGTAAAGGATCCAAAACACAAACCAATCCCATGTCTCCATCTGCCAATGTGACCACTGGAGCACCTCAACAGACTGCTAAGATGACAACTAGTAGAGATGCCACCATCCCCAGCCCAACCACTAATGGTACCACTGGGAATATATTACGGGAGCTGGTATCTTCCATGACTTTGGTAGCTCAGAACGTATCTGGAGCACAAGCCAAGACTACAACACAGTCCATGAAGCCTGTCCATGGGACTGGTGGAACACTTCAACTGACGGACAGAAATCCAACTAATCAAGGCACCGGCTCACATAAGGCTCCCACTGGGCCTGCTCCACCATATGGCATGGACAGCACTGACAAAATTGTCTATGGTGTCCCCGTTCCATCATCAGAACCAGTGGCACCCGGTGAGTATGAGCCTGGATCTACTGCTTTATGTACTGTATGGGGCCATCATGTTATGCCTCGGTTTTGTGTCTGTGCAGACGTTCCTTGCAGGGGCTGACTGACAGCTCATGGGGCCCCCGGACAATAGGGGATCATGGGGCCCCTGTGTCCTTGCCCAAACTCAAAAAAGCCTATGAAAAAGGTACCAGGGGCATCTCATGGGGCCCCCTACTGACCCCGGGCCCTCGGGCAGTGCCTGAGTTTCCAAATGGTCAGTCCGCCCCTGGTTCCTTGTCTGCCTGCAGATACCGACATTTCCTTGTATGACACCCAAGGTGGCCCCAAGCTTCAGATATTTGTAAGTTCTTCCGACAATGTAACGCTTCCAGGTATTTCTGACCTGTCACAGAGATCACAGAGCTCCCCTTGAAAGTGCATTCAACTGCTTTTCTCTCCAGAAGGGCGGCACCTTCTTTATTCAGACCTCATCCAGGGTCACCATCTACTTCCTAGACTGAGATGTCGGCTCAGAGGTGACACAATCATGTCAATCCTGGTGCCTGTGCAGTTTTTGGATGTGTTTACAAATGTCTGACACAGATCAGCCCCTGCTGCACTTTCTCACCATGTGACTGGGTACAATGTTGCAATATTGCAGTCTGATCACTGGGGGAGGGGAGACTGAGGAAATGCTTCCGCCTCCTTCTACAAAGTTACAATGTACAGTCTGATCACTGGGGAAGGGAGACTGAGGAAATGCCTCCTCCTCCTTCTACACAGTTACAATGTACAGTCTGATCACTGGGGGAGGAGACTGAGGAAATGCATCCTTCTACAAAGTTACAATGTACAGTCTGATCACTGGGGGAGGGGAGACTGAGGAAATGCCTCCTCCTCCTTCTACAAAGATACAATGTACAGTCTGATCACTGGGGGAGGGGAGACTGAGGAAATGCCTCCTCCTCCTTCTACAAAGTTACAATGTACGGTCTTATCACTGGGGGAGGGGAGACTGAGGAAATGCTTCTTCCTCCTTCTACAAAGTTACAATGTACAGTCTGATCACTGGGGGGGGGGGAAGGGAGACTGAGGAAATGCCTCCTCCTCCTTCTACAAAGTTACAATGTACAGTCTGATCAATGGGGGAGGGGAGACTGAGGAAATGCTTGTCTCTGTCACTGAGCATGTGCACACACACAGAGCCGACTGACACAATATATGAGACTTTGGGAAGATCTTTGGTTCATTTTAACTGAAAATGTGCGTCTTGTAGGGACTATCGGGCTGAAGGTGACCATGTCCAACGCCACAGAGGGGAGTGTCCGGGACTCAATGGACGCCTTCATAAAACAGGTACCTAATCCTCTGATTGATACATTGTAACTCATGATGTTCCATAGGTGGTGTGCCACTGACCCCTAGTGGCTACCTTTTATATTGCAGATTATTCAGAATCCCCTATGAAACCATTTCACAGCTCCCACCTGTCCATCATGTGGAGGGACTTGTTCTTGAAACCAAATCCCTCCGTCCCTCGTGCAGCCTCAGTTGTCCCTGCTTGTGGTGTGATGTGTACCTCTCTATACAAAATGTTTTCTCCTCCTACCAGAAGTATTGTGTTACGCTAAACGGATCCAGCCTTCATAATCTGGGATTTTTCTCAGCAGGAATGCAGGTTCTTGCACCTCTAGCACTGAATGTATGCAAAGGCAAGGGGTGCTGGGGTGCACTGGAGGGTCTACTGGGGAGGTATTTTGTTTCAGGGGATCTATTGTTGATGGAGGGGGATCTATTGTTGCTGGAGGGGGATCTATTATTGATGGAGGGGATCTATTGTTGATGGAAGGGGATCTATTGTTGATGGGGGGATATATTGTTGCTGGCTGCAGGGGATTTATTTCTGCTTTTCCTGTTACAATGGAAATTGTTAGCACCACAAAAATGATACGTGGTTCCGTATTATCTATAAGGGGTGGTACTGGGAGGTGGGTAGGGGGTGGAACCAAGAGATGGTGCTCAGAGGAGGGTAGGGGATGGAACCAAGCGATGGTGCTCAGAGGTGGGTAGGGGGTGGAACCAAGGGATGGTGCTCAGAGGAGGGTAGGGGGTGGAACCAAGGGATGGTGCTCAGAGGAGGGTAGGGGGTGGAACCAAGCGATGGTGCTCAGAGGTGGGTAGGGGGTGGAACCAAGGGATGGTGCTCAGAGGAGGGTAGGGGGTGGAATCAAGGGATGGTGCTCAGAGGAGGGTAGGGGGTGGAATCAAGGGATGATGCTCAGAGGTGGGTAGGGGGTGGAACAAAGGGATGGTGCTCAGAGGGGGGTAGGGGATGGAACCAAGGGATGGTGCTCAGAGGTTGGTAGGGGGTGGAATCAAGGGATGGTGCTCAGAGGAGGGTAGGGGGTGGAACCAAGGGATGGTTCTAATTGGTGGGTAGGGTGTGGAACCAAGGGATGGTGCTCAGAGGAGTGTAGGGGGTGGAACCAAGGGATGGTGCTCAGAGGTGGGTAGGGGGTGGAACCAAGCGATGGTGCTCAGAGGTGGGTAGGGGGTGGAACCAAGGGATGGTTCTAATTGGTGGGTAGGGTGTGGAACCAAGGGATGGTGCTCAGAGGAGTGTAGGGGGTGGAACCAAGGGATGGTGCTCAGAGGTGGGTAGAGGGTGGAACCAAGGGACGATATTGAGAGGTGGGTAGGGGACAGGGGCGGACCAATAGCTCATGGGGCCCCCGGGCAATAGGGGATCCTGGGGCCCCTGTATCCTTGCCCAAACTCAAAAAAGCCTATGAAAAAGGTACCAGGGGCATCTCATGGGGCCCCCTACTGACCCCGGGCCCTCGGGCAGTGCCAAAGTTTCCAAATGGTCAGTCCGTCCCTGGTAGGGGATGGAACCAAGGGACAGTACTCAGAGTTGCATAGGTGGTGGAACCAAGAGACGGTACTCAGGAGGTGGGTAGTGGGTGGAACCAAGGGACAGTACTCAGAGGTGGGTAGAGGGTGGAACCAAGGGATGGTGCTCAGAGGTGGGTAGGGGATGGAACCCAGGGACGGTACTCAGGAGGAGGGTAGCGGGTGGAACCAAGGGATGGTGCTCAGAGGAGTATAGGGGGTGGAACCAAGGGATGGTGCTCAGAGGTGGGTAGGGGGTGGAACCAAGGGACGGTACTCAGGAGGTGGGTAGGTGGAGGAGACCAGGGCTGACATGGAGGAGGGGAGTACTTGCACCAATTCTGGCTATAGTACTGCATTTGTTATTTTGAAAAGACAAAATAAAATAAAAATAGAGGTAAAAAAAGCACCACTCTTTTTCTGCATAATAAATCTTTGTGGTCCGTGTAACCGAGGACGTGTCCTTTGTCTACATACGGTGTGCTAAAAGGTGCTCCTCGTTATCATTTCAGAATGTTGGGAGGTATGAAATGCTCTCCTACAGTGAAGCTGAATCTGATGGATATGATTCACTTGGATCTCCTGCCTTTGGTCTGAACATTCCTCCAGCACTTTGTTTTAGGGATCATGTTAATATATTTGCATCCCAGCAGTAAGTTGGGGGCAGGGGCGGACTGACAACTCATGGGGCCCCCGGGCAATAGGGGATCATGGGGCCCCTGTGTCCTTGCCCAAACTCAAAAAAGCCTATGAAAAAGGTACCAGGGGCATCTCATGGGGCCCCCTACTGACCCCGGGCCCTCGGGCAGTGCCCGAGTTTCCCAATGGTCAGTCCGCCCCTGGTTGGGGGAGTTCACAGGAAGCCACAAAGCCAGATGTCTGAAATGAGGAGGTTCTGGAAAGGGGTGTCAGCCACAGTTCCCAATGCTGTTCAATGGTGAGGAGGTGACATATCGCGGAGTATAAAATATATACTGAGATACAGAACCTGCCGAGGTTATAACCCTCCATTACTCAGCAAAAATGCCTTTAGTTCTACTTTAAGATTTTGCTTGATGACGTCGGGGGGATGATTGATGGATGTCTCCCGTCTTTGTTGTCTTTTAGACCTGCATGATGTTTGCGGTACGATTTAACCTGAGGAATGTCACTCTGACCTGGGGACCGAGTCGGACCGCCACCAACTGCCAGACTGTTCTGCTGAATTAGGACCCCCGGGGACAGTGGAAGAGATGTGTCACCATTTCTCCATCCAGGAGAGGATGTGATGAAGGTCCAGCCCCATCCAATGTTCGGACCAGCAGAACAATCTATGCACGTGTGTCGCCACGCCAATCTCTCGGAGAGCTTTTGGGTTTAATACGCTTCGAATGTTTATAAAACGATTATAATCTGCTGTCATGTTTATGGAACACATTTATTTTCTCTGTATTTTTACCTGAAATATGATTAAAAATTATGGAGATTAGAGCTGTTTTTTTTAATTTTGAACAGGACTCTTTTCCAGTGGGAACGCCGGGGAACGCAGTTCTGGTACTTCCAGCACTGAATGTTTGTAATGGTAAGGGGTGCTGAGGAGTGCTGGGAGGGGGTCTATGGATGCTGGCTGATGGAAGATCTATTGTTGCTGGAAGGGATCTACAGTGGAGGGAGGGGTCTATTGTTGCTGGAAGGGATCTACAGTTGAATGAGGGGTCTATTGTTGCTGGAAGGGATCTACAGTGGAGGGAGGGGTCTATTGTTGCTGGAAGGGATCTACAGTTGAGTGAGGGGTCTATTGTTGCTGGAAGGGATCTACAGTGGAGGGAGGGGTCTATTGTTGCTGGCTGCTAGAGGGTCCATTGATTCTGGCTGTTGAGAGATTTATTGCTTCTGATGGGATCTATTGTTGCTGGGGGGACGTATTATTGAGAGGGGTATATTGTTGCTGGAGTGGATCTATTGTTGCTGGGGGTATTATTGAGAGGGGGTATATTGTTGCTGGGGTGGATCTATTGTTGCTGGGGGGAGATATTATTGAGAGGGGTATATTGTTGCTGGAATGGATCTATTGTTGCTTGGGGGAAATATTATTGAGAAGGGGTGTATTGTTGCTGCAGTGGGTATTTTGTTGCTGGGGGAAATATTATTGAGAGGGGGACTATTGTTGCTGAAATGGATCTATTGTTGCTGGGGGGTATTATTGAGAGGGGGTATATTGTTGCTGGAGTGGATCTATTGTTGCTTGGGGGAAATATTATTCAGAGGGGTCTATTGTTGCTGAAGTGGATCTATTGTTGCTGGGGGATATGTTATTGAGAAGGGGTGTATTGTTGCTGCAGTGGATCTATTGTTGCTGGGGGGATATGTTATTGAGAGGGGGTGTATTGTTGCTGCAGTGGATCTATTGTTGCTGGGGGGATATGTCATTGAGAGGGGGTGTATTGTTGCTGCAGTGGATCTATTGTTGCTGGGGGGATATGTTATTGAGAGGGGGTGTATTGTTGCTGGAGTGGATCTATTGTTGCTTGGGGGAAATATTATTCAGAGGGGTCTATTGTTGCTGGGGGGATATGTTATTGAGAAGGGGTGTATTGTTGCTGCAGTGGATCTATTGTTGCTGGGGGGATATGTTATTGAGAGGGGGTGTATTGTTGCCGGCTGCAGGAGATATATTTTACAGCTGATCAATAACAAACTACACACAAATTATATAGCACCACAAGATGATACTTCTGTATTCTCTGAATGGGGCACTACTGAAAGGTGGGTAGGGGGATCAACTGAGAGATGGTCCTCGGAGGTGGGTAGGGGGCCAAGACAAGGGGTGACTTGAAAGGGGGAGTTCCTGCACCTATTCTCTGAGGAAAGCCCTGGTTTTGGATATACACGGCTCAAAAAAAATGAAAGGAAGACTTTGAAAACCCATCAGATCTCAATGGGGACAAATCTCCTGCTGGATCTCTATACTGACATGGACGGGGGATGGGTGAGGAACGTAAGGACGCCCCATCGTTTGAATTCAGTCCTCTGTAGGTCGATCATTTTCATTTCCATCAAAGACACCCTGAAAGCCAAAGTGAAGAAATGATGAAGCAGGCGAGTCCATTGTGCTGAAATGTCATTGAAGCAACTCAGAATGGTCCTCAGTAGTCTGTGTGGCCCCCACGTGCTTGTATGCATGCCTGACAATGTCGGGGGAGGGTCCTAATGAGACCATGGATGGTGTCCTGGGGGATTTCCTCCCAGATCTGGACCATCACTGAGCTCCTGGACAGTCTGAGGTGCGACCTGGTGACGTTGGATGGACTGAAACATGACATCCCAGAGGGGTTCTATTGGATTTAAGTCAGGCGAGCGTGGGGGCCATTCAATGGTATCAATTCCTTCATCCTCCAGGAACTGCCTGCATACTCTCCCCACATGAGGCCGGCATTGTCGTGTACCAGGAGGAACCCAGGACCCAATGCACCAGGAGGGACCCAGGACCCAATGCACCAGGAGGAACCCAGGACCCAATGCACCAGGAGGAACCCAGGACCCAATGCACCAGGAGGAACCCAGGACCCACTGCACCAGGAGGAACCCAGGACCCACTGCACCAGGAGGAACCCAGGACCCACTGCACCAGAAGGAACCCAGGACCCACTGCACCAGGAGGAACCCAGGACCCACTGCACCAGGAGGAACCCAGGACCCCCTGCACCAGGAGGAACCCAGGACCCCCTGCACCAGCGTAGGGTCTGACAATGGGTCCAAGTATTTCATCCCCATACCTAATGTCAGTCAGGGGGCCATTGTCTAGCCTGTAGAGGTCTGCGTGTCCCTCCATGGAGATGCTTCCCCAGACCATCACTGACCCACCACCAGAACGGTCATGCTGAACCATGTTACAGGCAGCAGAAAGTTCTCCACGGCTTCTCCAGACCCTTTCACGTCTGTCACATGTGCTCAGGGGGAACCTGCTCTCATCTGTGAAAAGCACAGGGTGTCAGTGGTGGACCTGCCAATTCTGGGGTTCAATGGCAAATGCCAATCCAGCTCTATGGTCCTGGGCTGTGAGCACAGGGCCCACTAGAGGACGTCGGGCCCTCAGGCCACCCTCATGAAGTCTGTTTCTGATTGTTTGGTCAGAGACATTCACACCAGTGGTCTGCTGGAGGTCATTTTGTAGGGCTCTGGCAGGGCTCATCCTGTTCCTCCTTGTACAAAGGAGCAGATACCGGTCCTGCTGATGGGTTAAAAACCTTCTATGGCCCTGTCCAGCCCTCCTAGAGGAACTGCCTGTCTCCTGGAATCTCCTCCATGCTCTTGAGACTGTGCTGGGAGACACAGCAAACCTTCTGGCAATGGCAGGTATTGATATACCATCCTGGAGGAGTTGGACTGCCTGTGCAACCTCTGTAGGGTCCAGGTATGACCTCATGCTACCAGTAGTGACACTGACCCGAGCCAAATGCAAAACGAGTGAAAAACAGTCAGAAAACATGAGTAGGGAAAAAAAATGTTTGTGGCCTCCAACTGTAAAACCATTCCTGTTTTGGGGGTTGTCTCATTGTTGCCCATCTAGTGCACCTGTTGTTAATTTCATGAGCACCAAAGCAGCTGAAACTGATGAACAACCCCCTCTGCGACTTACCTGACCAGATCCATATCCCAGGAATTTCATGGACTTGATGCGATACTCTGATTACAAAGTCTTCCTTTCATTTTTTAAAACTATGGGTTTTTGGGGTGTTTTTCACGGTCTGTGTACAATTGGGAGATTTGTCTTCATTTCCTGTCTTGGGGCACAACAGGAAGTGAGAGGAAATCACTCCTAAGAAAGAGATATCCTCTCTCGGACAGTTGTCACCTGAACTGGTATCCCCATTGGAAGATTTCCTCCCTATTTCTGTTCTGGTGACAAATCAAAATTTTAGATTTTTTTCATTGTTTTTCGTCTCCATTGGTCACCCAGACAAATCGAGAGGTGACATTTCTCCTGGGGGGATACAGGTCCCAAGAAGAACCAACATTTTTCCATCCCGTCCAAAATCGGGGAAAAAAATAGGATCCAGATACACTTCGGCTTAGTCCAGGTTCACACGACTGCGGCCTGAAAGTTGCACGACTTACGATGCGACTTTGCAGGCAACTTCCTGGCGACTTGAGGACTACTTTTAATGCGACATGATGCAACTTTGAAGCAACTTCAGGGAATGCTGGGTAATCTTCCTGTAATGTCGGATCCAAATCACATCAATATAGATGAGGGTCCGACTTGGAGGCAACTTCCATTAAAGTCTATGGGCACAAGTTGGATAGAAGTCACCTTGAAGTAGTGCGGGAACCTTTTCTAAAGTCGGAGCGACTTCTGGAGCGCTAATTAAGAACGTCTCTCATTGACTAACATGGGATTTCTCACGTCATGTGACTTGGGGGTCTCACAATTCGGATCCCAAGTCCCGACAGTGTGAACTGAGTCTAAAAGTGTATGTGAGCCCTCACCTTGTGAAACAACCCATTCAGTTTAACCGCTTTAAGTCCGCCCTATAGCAGTACTCCCTGCGCAAAATCACGTATATATACATAATTCACACTCCCACGGGCCAGGGGGCGTGCGCGCCTGCCGACCTGCCGGTGCCATGATTCGATGCGTGATCAATCAATCATCAGATTCCGGCCAGTGATCTTCGGCCTAGACCTTCTGATTGATTCCTGCCCTATCAGAGATCTTCCTGTACCTGTGTTTACACTTATTCTTGTATTAGTGTCACCGGCAACTTCAGATAGCATTAGCGCCCGTCCCAGATAGCGTCAGATTGCCCGCCACTACATCAGTCATCACATTTAACCCCTTGATTGCCAGGAACACACTCACATATACAATAAACCTCCATTGCTAGTATAGTGTCTGCATGGATCAATATATTTGATCAGATCAACACTATGCCAGCGTTCACATTAGTACAGTGTCCCCAAAAATGCAGCGTTCGCATGATTAGCCCCAGCACCTGCATTTAGCCCCTATGCTTACCCCCCCCCCTTCTCCTCCAGCAAGTGCAGTGTCAGTAGGTCGCAGTGTTGGCAGAATCAGGCCTGATCTCTGCTAGCACTTGCAGGTACATTTTTTCGTAGCGGTTCAAGCAGTCCCTAACAGCCAGGTGCTCTTTTTCCCATGAGTCGCACTAGGGACCTATAAATTTAGTGGCCGAAATGTCCAACGAAAGGTACTCTAGTGAAGAGGCCTACAGGATTATGAGCATGTCAGATGAGAGTGAAGGGGAAGACTCCCTGACACAATCAGCCTCAGAATATGAACCTGTAGACAGCAGCGGCACCCTGATAGATAGCTCAGACCAGGGGCGGACTGACAACTCATGGGGGCCCCCAGGCAATAGGGGATCATGGGGCCCCTGTGTCCTTGCCCAAACTCAAATAAGCCTATGAAAAAGGTACCAGGGGCATCTCATGGGGCCCCCTATTGACCCCGGGCCCTCGGGCAGTGCCCGAGTTTCCAAATGGTCAGTCCGTCCCTGGCTCAGACAATGGAGAAGAGGTCCCTGCTAAGATCAGGCGTACCCGACCCCATGAAGCTGAAGTGCTAGGATCGCATGACTTGTCTCATATGCAGCAGAGTGCCAGTACTAGTGCTGCACTACCTTTTGGTGAGCTGGCGAGCACCAGCGGCCTAGTACATCCTGGTCTTTCACATACCAGCACTGCAGTATGACTTGGTGACGTGGCGAGTCCCATAAGTGCAGTACAAGCTGGTGTGGTGGCGAGCACAAGTACTGTCCCACAACCACCAAGAATTCGCACACAGGCCCATAGAGCCCCTAGTGTCCTTCCGAATGTGCTTGCAAATCCTGATTGGAAGCCCACAAATTCTGAAGCCCTGTACTTCCCCCATTCACTGCCCAACCCGGAATTCAGGTGGAAACTGCAAATTTAACTACTCCCCTTGATATTTTGGAGCAGTTTTTCACAGAAGATCTGTATGCATTGATTGTGGATCAAAGCAATTTATATGCACAACAGTTTATCGCCGCCAACCCAAATTCAAACCTTGCCAGACCATTCGCATGGAAACCCATTACGGGTTCCGAATTTAAATTTTTTTGGGGCCTAACCCTCAACATGGGCATTACTAAAAAAAAGTCAATTGCGGTTGTATTGGTCCACAGACCCGATTCATCATATGCCGTGTTCTCTGCTGCCATGGCCAGGCATAGATATGAGAATATAATGCGATTTCTGCATTTCAACAACAATACACTCAGTCGTCCTCGGGGTGACCCTGAATTTGGCCGGCTCCACAAAATTCAGTCCCTCACAAATCACCTTAACCAGAAATTTGCAGATGACTATACTCCTCAGCAAAACATCTGCGTTGATGAGTCCCTCATTAGTATTTCTGGCCGCCTTGCATTCAATTTCTCCCCAGCAAGCGTGCCAGATATGGGGTCAAGATGTGGCTTAGTGGTTAGCACATCTGCCTTGCAGTAAATGGGTCATGGGTTCAATTCGCAACCATGGCGCCTCCTGCATGGAGTTTGCATGTTCTCCCTGTGCTTGCGTGGGTTTCCTCCGTGTGCTCCGGTTTCCTCCCACACTCCAAAGACATGCTGTAGGTTAATTGGCTCCTGTCTAAATTGGCCCTAATATGTGTTTGTATGAATGTGAATTAGGGAATTTAGATTGTACGCCCCTTGAGGGTTAGGGACTGATGTGAATGTTCAATATATATGTGTAAAGCGCGGCGTAAATTGACAGCCCTATATAAGTACCTAAAATAAGTAAATAAATAAGATGTAGAAGACCTGTGAAGGGGGAAAAGGCTATACATATAAGTTTCAGATTTATGAGGGAAAAGATAGTTACGTGGAGCCCCCCTGGATGCCCAGACTACATGGGGAGCAGTGGCAAGATAGTTTGGGACTTGGCATCATCCTTTTTCCATATGGGGTACCACTGATACGTGGACAATTTTTATTCAAGCGTGCCGCTGTTTAGACATTTGTACAATCTTGGAATTGGTGCATGTGGCACCGTACGACCTACCGTATTTTTCGCTCCATAAGACGCACTTTTTTCCCCCCAAAAAAGGGGGGAAAATGTCAGTGCGTCTTATGGAGCGAATATGGAGTGGTCGGTCCGGTATTTCCACCGCCGTCGTGTCAGAATACCGGGCCGGCCGCTCAGCTCTGCAGCGGGACCTTACCTGTTCCTCTATCCAGCGGCGCGCTGTCTTCCCGGCTTCTGTAGTGTGGGCGGCTCGGTTTGACAGCCGGGTGCCCAGTGCGCATGCGCGAGAAGCGGTGCGCTTTGTGAATGGTAAGGTGGCACCTGGGACATATGACAGATCCCAGAAGCCGCCTGACCAATCACAAAGCGCAGCGCTTCTCGCTCATGCGCACTGGGCACCTGGCTGTCAAACCGAGCCGCCCACACTACAGAAGCCAGGAAGACAGCGCGCCGCTGGATAGAGGAACAGGTAAGGTCAAACAACTCCGCGGAAGTAAGAGCGGGTACCCGCTCCCCCCCCTCCCCAAAGGTCAGCAGTCATCTCCTGTACTGTCCGCAGTCTCTGGTCATCTCCTGTACTGTCCGCAGTCTCTGGTCATCTCCTGTACTGTCCGCAGTCTCTGGTCATCCCCTGTCCTATGTCCGCAGTCTCTGGTCATCTCCTGTACTGTGTCCGCAGTCTCTGGTCATCTCCTGTACTGTGTCCGCAGTCTCTGGTCATCTCCTGTACTGTGTCCGCAGTCTCTGGTCATCTCCTGTACTGTCCACAGTCTCTGGTCATCTCCTGTACTGTGTCTGCAGTCTCTGGTCATCTCCTGTACTGTGTCCGCAGTCTCTGGTCATCCCCTGTACTATGTCCGCAGTCTCTGGTCATCTCCTGTACTGTGTCTGCAGTCTCTGGTCATCTCCTGTACTGTGTCCGCAGTCTCTGGTCATCTCCTGTACTGTGTCCGCAGTCTCTGGTTATCTCCTGTACTGTGTCCGCAGTCTCTGGTCATCTCCTGTACTGTGTCCGCAGTCTCTGGTCATCTCCTGTACTGTGTCCGCAGTCTCTGGTCATCTCCTGTACTGTGTCCGCAGTCTCTGGTCATCTGTACTGTGTCCGCAGTCTCTGGTCATCTCCTGTACTGTGTCCGCAGTCTCTGGTCATCTCCTGTACTGTGTCTGCAGTCTCTGGTCATCTCCTGTACTGTGTCCGCAGTCTCTGGTCATCTCCTGTACTATGTCCGCAGTCTCTGGTCATCTCCTGTACTATGTCTGCAGTCTCTGGTCATCTCCTGTACTGTGTCCGCAGTCTCTGGTCATCTCCTGTACTATGTCCGCAGTCTCTGGTTATCCCCTGTACTGTGTCCGCAGTCTCTGGTCATCTCCTGTACTATGTCTACAGTCTCTGGTCATCTCCTGTACTGTGTCTGCAGTCTCTGGTCATCTCCTGTACTATGTCTGCAGTCCATTAGTTCAGAATATTTTTTCTTCCTGTTTTCAGCCTCTAAAACCTAGGTGCGTCTTATGGAGCGAAAAATACGGTAATCGCCGGGGCTTCCCCCAACGGCTTGTAAATACCCGTCTTAGAAAGGGGGAAAAAGCCTGCTTGAGAAATGAGGAATTGCTCGCACTGAAGTGGAAGGACAAACGGGATGTTTTCGTCCTCTCTTCCATTCACGCAGACACGGCATCCAAATTACCACGGCAGCTGGTGTTGTTGAGAAGCCCCTCTGTGTCCACGAATAGAAGCTTAACATGGGAGGGGTGGACTTCAATGACCAGATGATGAAGCCGTACTTAGTTTCCCCACAAGCCAGACGCTGGTACAAAAAAGTGTCTGTTTATTTATTTCAATTGGCTCTATGGAACTCTTTTGTTCTTTACAAAGCAACTGGATGAAGTGAATCCTTCCTAAAATTCCAGGAAGAGATCATCACGGCCCTTTTGTATCCAAGAAGGTGCTGTGGCCCACAACCCAGATGCAGCTAGCCAGCTGAATGAGAGGCATTTTCCCGATGCCATTCCTGGTACCCCAACCAGTAGTGTATGTTGCCCTAGGCAACACAAAAATCGGCGCCCCCCTGCAGAGAGAGCCTGACATTGACCAACAACACCCCTGCCTCCCACCCAAGAGAGCCTTCCACTACAACTGCCCCCCATACACCAGCCACCATCTCCCATGGTGAGAGAGAGACACTCACCTTAACAGCACCAGACATCCCTGGGAACGAGAGTTGGGTTGTGCATACACCATCATGAAACTCGCAGCCTCTCTCGGAACCCACCAGGTCTCCATGCCGCGTGAGTCCCTTCTTCTGAGGGGCAGTGCTGCCCCCCCTGAAAAATGCCGCCCTTGGCAAATGCCTTGTTTGCCTTGTGGTAAATACACCCCTGACCCCAACCCAAAGGACACCCCAAAAAAGATGTTGTGTCTGTAGCAGACATGGAAATAGGCGTGACACCCGCTTTTATTGTCCCTCCTGTCCTGGCCAACCTGGTCTCTGCCTCCAGGACTGCTTCCGTCGCTACCATACACTAGTGGAGTATTAGTATACGGTACAGCACTGCACAGTTCAGGGCACATATTTGCACAGGGTCTCAAAAGATGTTAGGTAGTCAGGAAACTGGCTATCGCATTGTCAGAGACCCTACAATCTGGTTAAAGTTAGTTAAGCAAAAAAAAGGAAAAGGAAGAAAAAAATAAAACATTTTGAAAAAACGAAAAAAGTTGTCTTTATTTGTTGTCGAGTTACTGTTACGCTGTTACTGTTTTATTGTTAACCATTGCTGTTTTCTTTGCAGGAATGCCATTCAGCTGCATCACCGAACTGTTTATTCTGACAGAAACAGGGTCTTGCTCTCAGAATATACGTAAGTGTTTGCAGCGCTGTTGGATGAGATTTTTCATCCGCAGTTAAAGAGCATATATGCCGAAGCATGGGGGCCAGGGGTGGCCAGTGGGTGGATGGCCCCTATGCTTCGGCATATATTTAAAAAAAAAATTGGGGGCAGAGATTTCTTCATCCACATCTACTGATGTGAATAGAGGGATCTGTTAGGTTCTTTGTTTTTCCTTCAGCTCATGTGTGCCCACCATTAGAAGTGGGTGGATGCAGGGTGGTATATTCTAATGGTGGGCATATCACACACTTTCTCTGGCAGAGATTTCTTCTCTTTTTGTCATTCAGCCCACAGGCTGCATAAAAAAAACAGAACATAGCATATATACCCAACAAGGACCAGCGACATTCTGGTACATCACTGGACTTTGAGTGGTTATACCAGAATGGTGCCTACAGCTGCAGGCATCATCCTGGTATTGTTTCTTTCAGCCGGCGATCGGTTTTCATGTAAAAGCGATCCTAGTGGCTAATTAACTGCAGGATTGCTTTTACAAGCAGCTGGAGATGATGACCCCCCTCCCCTGCTGCCTTCCACGGCTTTCTCAAGCAGTCCCGTGCCATCAGGGGAACCTGAGAATGCAGCCAGTGTCTCTGCCAGCTGACCATAGAGCTGACTGGAGACCAGAATGGCGCCAATCATCTCTATAGTCTAAGAAATCGGAAGCTACGAGCATTTCATCACTTCAGTTTTGCAGGATGTAAACAGCGCCATTTGTAAATTGGGAAAGCATCTGATCACCGATCTTGGTGAGATCAGATGATGTAAGGGCAGAGGAGATATCCAGAGTCTGATAGACCCCAGATTTCTCAAAAAAGTTGAAGTTATAGGGGATATTTGCATTTCCTGTGATAGCATCAAAAGTGATAAAAAAAATGAAAGGGACAGTGTAAAAATATTTAAAAAATTCAAAATAAAGCACCCTCGCCCCCCCCCCTCCGTGCGCGAGCGTTGACCCCGTGCCAGTATGTAAACAGCAGTTGCACCATGTATGTGAGGTATCGCCGTGAACGTCAGATCAAGGGCAGTAATTCTAGCACTAGACCTCCTCTGTAAATCTAAAATAGTAGCTTGTAAAGGCTTTTAAAGCGTTGCCTATGGATATTAAAAATGTATGCAGTTTGTTGCCATTGCACGGGGCATGAGCAGTTTTAAAGCATGTCATGTTTGGTATCAATTTATTCGGCATACCATCGTCTTTAAAATTTTACCAAAGAATTGGCCAATATATTGTGTTTTTGTGCATTAAAAGTAAAAAAAGTGTATTTTTTTTAAATTTGCGTTTGAAAAATCGCTGCGTGAGACAAAAAATTGCAGCACCCACCATTTTATTCACTAGGGTGTCTGCTTTAAAAAAATACCGTATTTGCCGGTGTATAAGACGACTGGGCGTATAAGACGACCCCCTACTTTTCCTGTTAAAATATAGGGTTTGAGCTATACTCGCCGTATAAGACTACCCCTCTTCCAACGCACACCAAATAAAAATGAAAAAACATCAGATTTGATTTCAATATGGTATGGTATTTCAGTATGGTATTCCAATGATGGGGTGCTATTCCTCCCACTGACTAATGATGGGGCACTATTCCTCCCACTGATACCAATGATGGGGCACTATTCCTCCCACTGACACCAATGATGGGGCACTATTCCTCCCACTGACACCAATGATGGGGCACTATTCCTCCCACTGATACCAATGATGGGGCACTATTCCTCCCACTGACACCAATGATGGGGCACTATTCCTCCCACTGACACCAATGATGGGGCACTATTCCTCCCACTGACACCAATGATGGGGCACTATTCCTCCCACTGACACCAATGATGGGGCACTATTCCTCCCACTGACACCAATGATGGGGCACTATTCCTCCCACTGACACCAATGATGGGGCACTATTCCTCCCACTGACACCAATGATGGGGCACTATTCCTCCCACTGACACCAATGATGGGGCACTATTCCTCCCACTGATACCAATGATGAGGCACTACTCCTCCCACTGACACTAATGGTGCCCCATCAGTAGTGTCAGTGTGTGAGGAATAGTGCCCCATCATTGGTGTCAGTGGATGAAATAGTGCCCCATCATTAGTGTCAGTGGGAGGAATAGTGCCTCATCATTGGTGTCAGTGGGAGGAATAGCACCCCATCATTGGTATCAGTGGGAGGAATAGTGCCCCATCATTAGTCAGTGGGAGGAATAGTGCCCCATTGTTGGTGTCAGTGGGGAGGAGAAATAGTGCCCCATCGTTGGTGTCAGTGGGGAGGAGGAATAGTGCCCCATGGTTGGTGTCAGTGGGGGAGGAATAGTGCCCCATCATTGGTATCAGTGGGGAGAAAAGTGCCCCATCATTGGTGTCAGTGGGGGAGGAATAGTGCCCCATCATTGGTGTCAGTGGGGGAGGAATAGTGCCCCATCATTGGTGTCAGTGGGGGAGGAATAGTGCCCCATCATTGGTGTCAGAGGGGGAGGAATAGTGCCCCATCATTGGTGTCAGTGGGGAGAATAGTGCCCCATCATTGGTATCAGTGGGAGGAATAGTGCCCCATCATTGGTGTCAGTGGGGGAGGAATAGTGCCCCATCATTGGTGTCAGTGGGGAGAATAGTGCCCCATCATTGGTGTCAGTGGGGAGGAGGAATAGTGCCCCATCATTGGTGTCAGTGGGGAGGAGGAATAGTGCCCCATCATTGGTGTCAGTGGGGAGGAGGAATAGTGCCCCGTCATTGGTGTCAGTGGGGAGGAGGAATAGTGCCCCATCATTGGTGTCAGTGTGGAGGAGGAATAGTGCCCCATCATTGGTGTCAGTGGGGAGGAGGAATAGTGCCCCATCATTGGTGTCAGTGTGGAGGAGGTATAGTGCCCCATTGTTAGTGTCAGTGGGGGAGAGGAGCGGCTGCTCCTTCTTTCAGTTCGCAGCTTGATTTTCGCGGGGCCGTTCGGCTCCGCCTCCTCGCCGGTGATTGGTCGCCTGTGTGCGCTGGCGCCCAATCACCGGTGAGGAGGCGGAGCCGAGCGGCCGCGCGACCATCGAGTGGCCGAACTGAAAGAAGGAGCAGCCGCGCTTCCTGGACCGGATCATCGTGGGGCCGGGACCGGAGCCAGGTAAGGTACAGCAGCCCCTCTGCCCATCCCTGTACTTAGTGTCCGTTGGAGGACACCGCCCCTGGAAAAAGTGCCGCCCTGACACACCGGCTCGCCGTATACCGGCGTATAAGACGACCCCCGACTTTTCAGAAGATTTTCAGGGGTTGAAAAGTCGTCTTATACGCCGGCAAATACGGTATATAATGTTTGGGGGTTCAAAGTAATTTCCTAGCAAAAAATACAGATTTTTTTCATGGGAACAAAAAGTATCAGAAAAGGCTTGATCTTCAGGTGGTTAGAAGAGTGAGTGATGTGTGGCATAAACTTCTAATGCTGGGCATAAAATGCCCCCACACCCCCAAAACGACCCCTTATTGGAAAGTAGACACCCCAAACTATTTGTTGAGAGGCATGTTGAATCAATAGAAGAATTTATTTTTTTTTTACCACAAGTTTTTGGAAAACGACAAAACAAAATATATATATTTTTTTTACACAAAGTTGTCACTTAAATGATTTTTTGCTCACACATGCCATGGCTATATGTGGAATTACTCCCCAAAATACATTCTGCTACTTCTTCTGAGTATGGGGGTACCACATGTGAGAGACGTTTTGGCAGTCTAGCCAAGTACAGGACCCCAAAATCCAATAAGCACCTTCAGGCTTTTAAAGGGCTTTATTTCCTCATTACACTTCCTGACTACCTATCACAGTGTCGGAGGCCCTGAAATGCCAGGATAGCACCAACCCCCCCAAATGACCCCTTTTTGGAAAGTAGACACCCCAAGGAATTTGATAAGAAGCATGGTGAGTATTTTGCAGATCTCATTTGCTGCCACAAGTTTTTGGAAAACGAAGAAAGAAAACAAAAACATTTTTTTCTTTTTTTAAATTTAAAAACCTTGTAAGAAAAAATTAGATCTTCAAAATACTCACCATATCTCTTTTTAAATTCCTTGGGGAGTCTACTTTCCAAAAAGGGGTCATTTGGGGGTGTTTGGTGCTATCCTGGTATTTCAGGGCCTCCAAAACTGTGATAGGTAGTGAGGAAGTGAAATGAGAAAGGTACGCACATTCAGACTTTCAAACTGGTCATTGGATTTCAGGCTCCTGTATATGTAGCTAGGCTCCCAAAAAGTCTCACACATGTGGTATCCCCATACTCGGTAGAAGTAGCAGAATGTATTTTGGGAGTGTAATTCCACATATACCCATAGCATGTGCGAGAAATAAATCATTTAAGTGACAAGTTTGTGTAAAAAAAAAAATGTTTTTGTAATTTTCCAAAACCTTGTGGAAAAAAAATAAATCTTCCATGGACTCAATATGCCTCTCAGCAGATAGCTTAGGGCAGGGGTCTGCAACCTTTAAGACATAAAGAGCCACTTGGACCCGTTTCCGAGAGGGAAAAAAAGACTGGGAGCCGCAAAACCATTGCAACATTTAAAACAAATCCGACACTGCATATATTGCAAAAAGCGCTCTGGTCATGAAGGGGGTTTAAGGGCCCAGTAAGCAAAGGGTTAATCAGGGCCACAGTGTATCGTCATAATCACAATCATAGCCTTAGGTCAGTGGTGGGCAACCTTTTCAACTGAGCCAAATCTCGCCAAAACCACGATTAAAATTTATTTTGAGAGCCACATTTTTAAAACTGAAAATACATCCCCCATATAGTATTTCATCCCCCATAGTAATTCATCCCCCATATAGTAATTCATCCCCCATATAGTAATTCATCCCCCCATATAGTAATTCATCCCCCATAGTAATTCATCCCCCATATAGTAATTCATCCCCCATATAGTATTTCATCCCCCATATAGTAATTCATCCCCCATATAGTAATTCATGTCCCCTATAGTAATTCATTCCCATATTGTGTCAATTCACTTACCTGTACTCCGCGCGTTCCTCTCGCCGTGTTCCCGCGCAGTTCTGGTCTTCAGGGCGGACTGTGAGAGGAGAGGAGTTCGTCACGCTGCCCCGCCTACATCCTGACAGCCAATGTTTGCCACGCTCCGCGGGCCGGATTAAAAGGTCCGCCGGGCCAATGTTTGCCCATTGCTAGGCTAGCTGCAGAGTCCTGACTTTTGGGGCGGCCGCCCGAGAGGAGGGAGGGGAGCGGGCGCCCGGCACACAGAAGAGCTGCATTAACCTCCCTGGCGGTATGATTCCTTCCGATTTTTTGTGCTGAAAGCGGTACCATTTTTTCGCATGGAAATAGTTTTTTATTGTAGGCTGTAATTTTTAGGAAAATTTCCCCACAAATCATTATCACTCAATTCTGCAAGTGGTTCTGATTTACTATCGCTGTTCTCTAGCCGGTCTAAAACCGCTTTTGACCTAAAGGGACGCTTTTTGGACGCCATGGACTTTTCTAAGTTTCCAGGCAGAAAGAACAGACAAAATGCAGGCAGGGCACAGGACAAACCACTCGGGACAATATGTATGTGAAATGGGATGAAACAGCAATGTTTTACTATTGAAAATTGAAAAAAAAAAAAAAGACATTTTTTAAATTTTTAAATTTCCCGCCGCCGGCGGCGCCCGTACGTCCCGACGTCACGGGGACTGGAACACAGAAGCCGGATGCCGGCATCGGCCGGAGGAGATGGCCGGGGACGCATCGCGGGAACGAAGGACAAGGTAAGTGCTGCAGGGACCCCCAGAGCAGCGCCGCATGGTAAGCCTGAGTGTAGCTCGTGGTATAGAAATTCTACCACGAGCTACACTCGGGAAAACCGCCAGGGAGGTTAAAAGAGCCGCGGCTTGCCGACCACTGAGCTACGGCAACCCTATTGCCTGTCACCTGGTGGGCAGTGTGCTCCGGAGCCGCAGCAAAGGTGAAAAAGAGCCGCATGCGGCTCTGGAGCCGCGGGTTGCCGACACCCGGCTTAGGGTGTCTACTTTCCAAAAAGGGGTCATTTGAGGGTGTTTGTACTATTCTGGTATTTTAGCACCTCAAGAAATGTGATGGGCAATCAGAAAGTAAAAGCTGTGTAAATTGCAGTATCTATCCCATAGTTTGTAGACGCTATAACTATCACACAAAGTAATCAATATACACTTATTGGAATTTTTTAATCAAAAACATGGAGCAGAATACATTTGGCCTAAATGTATGAAGAAATTTGAGTTGTTTGGATATTTTTTATGAAGGGAAATGAGAAAATATTGTTTTTTTAAAAAATGTTTATTTTTTTCTCAAAATGTTTTGTTTATAGCGCCAAAAATAAAAAGCGCACAGGTGATCAAATACCACCAAAAGAAAGCTCTATTTGTGTGAAAAAAAAGGACATAAATGTATTGTATGTACCGCATTGCATGACCGCGCAATTGTCAGTTAAACTAGCGCAGCGCTGTATAGCAAAAAAATGGCGTAAATTGCAGTATCTATCCCATAGTTTGTAGACGCTATAACTTCACACAAAGCAATCAATATACACTTATTGGGATTTTTTTCTTACCAAAAACATGAAGCAGAATACATTTTGGTCTAAATTTATGACTGAGTTTACTATATATTTTTTTATAACCGAAAGTAAAAAATATTGTTTTTCTTCAAAATTTTTGGTCTTTTTTTGTTTATAGTGCAAAAAATAAAAAGCGCACAGGTGATCAAATACCACCGAGAGAAAGCTCCATTTGTGTGAAAAAAAGGACGTAAATTTTGTTTGGGTACAGAATTGCATGACCGCGCAATTGTCAGTTAAACTAGTGCAGCGCTGAATAGCAAAAACAAGCCTGGTGATTAAGGGGGGTAAATCCACAGGATGGAAAGTGGTTAAAAAACACAGAACCTGTGTAAGTAAAATTTGGTCGGTTTTAAAGGGATGAGGTGGCAACCCTATCTAGTCTATGGTTTCCATACAAGTCTATGGTTTCCATACAAGTCTACGGTTTCCATACAAGTCTATGGTTTCCATACAAGTCTACAGTTTCCATACAAGTCTATGGTTTCCATACAAGTCTATGGTTTTCATCCAAGTCTACAGTTTCCATACAAGTCTACGGTTTCCATACATGTCTACGGTTTCCATACAAGTCTACGGTTTCCATACAAGTCTATGGTTTCCATACAAGTCTACGGTTTCCATACAAGTCTACAGTTTCCATACAAGTCTACGGTTTCCATACAAGTCTGTGGTTTCCACACAGGTCTACAGTTTCCATACAAGTCTACGGTTTCCATACAAGTCTACGGTTTCCATACAAGTCTATGGTTTCCATACAAGTCTACGGTTTCCATACAAGTCTACGGTTTCCATACAAGTCTACAGTTTCCATACAAGTCTACAGTTTCCATACAAGTCTGTGGTTTCCACACAGGTCCACAGTTTCCATAAAAGTCTATGGTTTCCATACAAGTCTGTGGTTTCCACACAGGTCCACAGTTTCCATACAAGTCTATGGTTTCCATACACGTCTATGGTTTCCATACACGTCTATGGTTTTCATGCAAGTCTACAGTTTCCATACAGGTCTACGGTTTCCATACAAGTCTACGGTTTCCATACAAGTCTACGGTTTCCATACAAATCTACGGTTTCCATACAAGTCTACGGTTTCCATACAAGTCTGTGGTTTCCACACAGGTCTACAGTTTCCATACAAGTCTACGGTTTCCATACAAGTCTACGGTTTCCATACAAGTCTACGGTTTCCATACAAGTCTATGGTTTCCATACACGTCTATGGTTTCCATACACGTCTATGGTTTTCATGCAAGTCTACAGTTTCCATACAGGTCTACGGTTTCCATACAAGTCTACGGTTTCCATACAAGTCTACGGTTTCCATACAAGTCTACGGTTTCCATACAAGTCTACGGTTTCCATACAAGTCTACGGTTTCCATACAAGTCTGTGGTTTCCACACAGGTCCACAGTTTCCATACAAGTCTACGGTTTCCATACAAGTCTACGGTTTCCATACAAGTCTACGGTTTCCATACAAGTCTACGGTTTCCACACAGGTCTAAGGTTTCCATACAAGTCTACGGTTTCCATACAAGTCTACGGTTTCCATACATGTCTATGGTTTCCATACAAGTCTACGGTTTCCACACAGGTCTACGGTTTCCACACAGGTCTACGGTTTCCATACAAGTCTACGGTTTCCATACAAGTCTACGGTTTCCACACAGGTCTACGGTTTCCATACAAGTCTACGGTTTCCATACAAGTCTACGGTTTCCATACATGTCTATGGTTTCCATACAAGTCTATGGTTTCCATACAGGTCTACGGTTTCCATACAAGCCTACAGTTCCTCTACAACAAGTAGAGTTTCCACCTCATCCCTTTAAAACTGAACACATATTAATTACATGGGTTCTGAGGCTAATTTAATGCAGATAAGGCATTAAGTGAGTTTAATTACCACCTTAACCTCCCTAGCGGTCTGATTATGTCAGTATTTCTGTGCTTAAAGCGGTACATTTTTTTGCATGGAAATATGTAGTTGTTTTATTGTCGGCCTGTAATTTTTAGGAATAACTCACTGAAATCTGTCCGAACAAGAGTCTAGTAAACATCCCGGGGAGGATAAAACTTGAAACATGAAATCATAAATTATAATTTAATAAATAATCATAAAAAATAATAATATAATAATAATAAATGTAATTCAATAATATAATCAAACCAAAAACACTGAAATGTGAAATAGAGCGCCAAGTTCGCACATCGCTGAGCTCGGTCGCAGAATCGTTTTCAGTGTCTGATGAGGAATTTCCCCCACGAATCATTATCACTC